>NC_052516.1:10737556-10786060 GCF_014356525.2 Nilaparvata lugens
GTCGGCGTTTCGGGTCAGTCTCGGTCATGAGCTTCGTTTGGTGTTAATGTTTCTATTTGGTTATAAGTATGAAATTTATTCAATGGTAGGCTACTAGTAGTTCTGTGAACAGTATACCTCACGCAGTATTCTCATCAACAAGTACCTGATTGAAACTATAGACCCTTATGGAAATACAGCAATAGACTGGCTTCTCCACTCATCTGTGTAATCACTTGTCAGCTGATTTATGATGAATAATTCTATAGTCTGATTTTTACTCTAATATTGGCGTAGAAAGGAAGCTCCATTTTCCTTTTATATTATCCTTGAAATGCAAAATTTCCAAAAACCTTGTATATACGTCGACGCGCAATTTAAAAAGGAACATACTTGTCAAATTTCATGAAAATCTATTACCGCGTTTCGCCGTAAATGCACAACATATAAACATTCAAACATTAAGAGAAATGCCAAACCGTCGACTTGAATCTTAGACCTCACTTCGCTCGGTCAATTATAACTTTGGACTATTTACGATGTTGCGATCAATATTCTATTTTCTATACAAAACAAAATAATTTCCTTTCTTCCAACAGCAAGTTTAAATACATACTTCGGCCTTGATAAGAACAAAAAATTTGAGAAATAGACGAATAATAATAATATATGATTTACTTTGGATAAAATACTCAGTTCGAGATCATAGCATACAATAATATCCACTTATTTGTAAACAGTTTGAGATCATAAACTTAACAGAAGAAGCAACTTTTCTACATTGTATTCATGTTTTGAATAGAGAAAAGAGAATACAACAATTAACTTTTTACTGCAACTAATTAGGACTTGCTTACATTTCTTAACAGTAAACAAGTCATTGTAAGCAAGGTCAACACTCAACTCGTATTCAACATTTTTAACAATGTAGCCTTTTACTCTTTTACTTTGAATTCCTCTCATGGTTTCTCACTCCTGAATGAAATCCTCCTTGTCTGATTCCAGACTGAAATCATAATTCACGATCTCAATACAATAATTCTCGCTATGATGAACTTCTAAAAAACGAAATCCGATATCTATCGAATAACAATTTGGATTTTTCTACTATTTATTACCTGTTACCTCTGTAGGTAATGAATGGTAGACAAGGATAGCAATACCATTGCTAATCAAATTCTGCCATTATAACGTGGACCTCACTATGAAACAGGAGGTACCTACTTTCTTTTCTTTTAAATATTGAATGACTGTAGTGAGGTCCACGTTATAATGGCAGTATTTGATTATCAATGATATTGCTAACCTTGTCTATCATTCAACAAAGCGGTAAGCGCTATATCATTCTCACTTTGCTCTGTTGCCAGACCGTCTTCTAACAATGTAGATTAATAATAAGGAAACAAAACATTTCATCTTAATTGTGAAAATTCATTTTGAAATTATTGAAAAATATAATTTATTGCTTAATAAAATATAATTGATTATTTGAAACGAGAATGAACAGTTAATATTACATCAATAAACCTGTATCAGCTACCGTCTATAGAAGGCATTGACAAGACAGATGATCGGCAACGTTGTACTTCTATCTTTCTCCACTGCCATTATTTATTCATTTATTTTTTATCCACAATCACAAATCAAAATTAAAATATGATTGGACATACAGGCATAGCCCAAAACTGTCTTCTCCCAAATTTTTACAAATAAAAGTTTCAAAAAAGAATGAGGTTAGATTTCACTTTTCACTTTAAAAAGTCCAATTTACACTTCAAAACTAATGACTAAACTAAAAATTTCAAATTTTGATATTTAAAAACTAATTAACAACAAAAATATTTCACTCAAATCTCTACAAATTTGAAATTTTTGAGTAATTTTACAAAATTATAACGTGGACCTCACTATAATATAGTTATATTTTATTCATTTTATTCTTGACTCACAGCAAACGCTCGCTCCATCATGACAGCGAAATAGTACTCTTTGCGCGGGAATTTGCGCTCGGCTACCATGACAGAGTTACAGATTCGGCCCTTGGCTCCGGTCTGCTTTGTGATAAGGAAGTCACCTATCATCTGACCAGCGAATTCTTCGGCTTCTTCTGGTCTGAAAAAAGACAAAATAATAAGTCTGTTATACCATAGAGAAACAATAGCGTAAGTAGATATCCCATGGTATAAGGCGTTTATGCCACAACTTTTACTGTTATCTCAAGCCGATTACTATCTATTATTGTCGATTTTTACTGGGTAAGAGTGTATGAACGGCACATTATTGATTGATTGATTGAGTACTTCATTTATCATTGATTACAATATATACTGGCTTATACACTTATATACAATAGCTTACAATACAGCAACATTATAGATGAATTTACATAATATAGACTAAGAAAATAATTATTGAACTGTATATGATATGAAAAAGTAATTTGTAATATAATAACTATAGATAATTATATTGTTATGCATCTTCATAAATTGGCGGAGCTTTGGACATTATGAGAGACTACCAGCGTCATAAAGCTTCACAGGAGAGAACTACGTAGACTATCAGCTTGAGATAACATTAAAAGTTGCGACATAAACGCCCTATACCATGGGATATCTACTTATGCTATTGTTTCTCTATGGTATATTATACAATGTGTACGTTATGTATACAGTAAATTGTTCCAGTTCCAATCGTAAATTGTTCAATCACGTGACTAGTGCAAAATGTTCCCATGGAACGCCATTTCAAAATCGTTGGTTCAAGCTTTTGGCGCGCACTTATTAAGTTGATTTACACTAAACTGTGTCATTCACTATTGCTGCATGAATGAAGAAAGGCTGTTCTACAAACTTACCGTCTAAAAAAGTGTGCATTTCTTTCATTCCATTACTCTCAAATTTTCTATAGAGAAAAATTCATTTAACAAATGGTTATCAAACATCATTTTGTTGGTTATGTATTCTATGGCTATGCTATGGTAAACAAACAAGCTAACAGCGCATGCGCAGAGAAGCAAGCAGACTACAATTCAATCGACCAATGTGAGTTCTGATAGTTTGAACTGTATAGGTGCGTACAGACTGTCGCTCTGCTCCGCAACCGAACGTCACTCCAGCAGAGCGATTGATGATCGACCGGCGAGCAACAGTGGTTCGACCGGGGAACGCGAGAAGATCTAACATCTTCCGTAACGTTCATGATGGGTGCGTGGGCGGAGCGACTGTGGTTCGATTGTGGTACGAGGGCGGTACGATGGAGGAGCGTGCTCGGTGCGGGTTGGAAGCGCGAATATGTGTAAGCAGCTTAACAATTTACCAAGCTTCAACTGTGGGGCAGGAACTTGGAACTGGAACTGGTTTCTGGTACAGAATCTGTCAAAACTTTTCCCATGGAACGAGGAACTTTTTACCTTGTGAATCGGACAATTTACCACATTCTATGTACCCAGAACGGGCTCAATGAAATTCAAGTCCTACATTTCAAATAATTTCTCTTCTGATTCATGACATTGATCGATTGGGAAATTAAATCTCGTATAATTGTTTTGTATCGGATAACATGAGATTAAAATCCCAAGAATTTCAAACATTTCAAGAATTGTGAAGTTACAATAACGGAAACCAATTAACGCCTAATCAAAGTTCACGTTTTATCTGAAATATTATCGTTGTTTCTAGACTATTTTAAATTTGGACTTCACCATTTCTGCATGATTCAGGAAATGGAATTGGCTATAAAAAAGTCATAAAATAGCTCATAAAAGTGACGATAAGCAGTCATAGACTCTCCCCATCAACGATTAAACAAGTAAATACGATTTGTGTCTTAAACTGATAAAAACACTAAACAGGAAAAGTATTGAAATGCGCAGACAGAAAACACTAATGGCCAGTTCCCGAGCTCGAGATTTAGTTAAGTTCTAGACTTTAAACAGCTGGAGTCAGAAAATTGGCTTTCCAAAACGGGGCGTAGTCGCAGTTTTTATTTTCTCATTTCTATAATTGGAAACGTTTTTCCTTGACGAAATTAAACATTTCTAAATAATTCAAAACAGCTGAAACTTTACACTACTTTCTCTTCATTTTATTTTGTTTTCAATTTTCTAGTTTTTTGAAATTTAATTCAAACGTGACTTTGACAATGACTACGACTACGCCCCGTTTCGGAAAGCCAATTTTCTTACTCCAGCTGTTTAAAGTCTAGAACTTAGCCAAATCCCGAGCTCAGAAACCGGCCCTTAGAGATTAAAGCCTGCATCGATTACATCAGGTTATACAAGTGTGTAATTAAACATAAATTAATAGATGCAATACCCTATAGCATAGAGGGAGTTTTAGCTGTTGTGGTGAATGAACTCGGTTGATATAAACTTTATAGCTTACGAGTGTGTTGTTAACAATTCCTTAACCTTCCGGTATAGTCGCGCCCTACCCAATCACACGAGCAGTCACGTGTTGTATTTTGTACAACATCCAATTTTACAAGTGTTATGACTGTAATCTGTTTACTGTCAAAACATATTAATTAATTGTATAAATACTTTTTCTATCTTCTTGGATTATTTCACGCCTATGAACATTTGTATGATTACCATTTCAAAGCCCAATAAGGTATATCGAGCAAAGGCATCAATTCTGTGTTATTGGTTCGTTTACAGTCCCCGTATACAGTCTTTCCCTATCTTATGCACAGTGCGACCTATGCACTGTCGCGACTAAATGGCACCTTAAGACTGAACCATTGCTCGGTTGATACTGCAACTCAGTGGAGTGATGGGGAGAAAGTTTTGGAATGCATAGGTGACTCATTCACTGACACCACCCCATCCAATAGTTTTGTGCAGCAAAAAACTGACTTTTTACTTTTTATAACAGCGCGACTGTCGGAAGGTTAATACCTCACGCCTTTTTTTATGTTCTGAATTTTTTTGTAATGTTCTATTCTGACTTTTGAGTGTGAATTTTATCTTCGGATATATTCTGACGAGTCAAATACTGCCAAGTATTGCTTGATTTTTTGGGGTTTTTTTACAAGAATAAATCTAAACTAAACTAAAACTTTGGTTTAGGAGCTCGCTACGTTCGGTCAAATTATTCAATACTCACGTGAAGACCATCCTGACACCGCCCTTAAGTCCACCCTTGAAGGCGCCCTTGCCACGCCCTCCAGCCAGCACCTGGGCCTTGAGAACGATGTCCTTTACATTTAGCTTCTTGGCAATCTCCTTGGCTTCCGCTTTGCTCTTGGCCACTCCGAAGTTGGGAACCGGAATTCCGGCTTCCTTCAGTAAAGTGTAGCTCACATGTTCCTGAACGTTGAGGTTGCGGGTTTGCTGACCGTTTTGAGAAGGTGCCGGGGTGGTGGCTCCAAGTAACTGTGAAAAAAGTGAATAATAAAACTGTAAATAAACACAAAAAGTGTAAAATAAAACTGTAAATAAAGAGACAAAGAAGTGAATAAAACTATAGAATGAAACTATAGAATGAAGCCTCCTTCAGTAGTGTAGGGGTTTTCTGACCATTTTGCAAAGGTGCAGGGGTGGTAGCTCCAAGTAACTGTGAAAAAAGTGGATAATAAAACTGTAAATAAATACAAAAAGTGTAAAATAAAACTGTAAATAAAGAGACAAAGAAGTGAATAAAACTATAGAATAAAGCCTCCTTTAGTAGTGTAAGAGTTTTCTGACCGTTTTGCAAAGGTGCAGGGGTGGTGGGTCCAAGTAACTGTGAAAAATACACAAAACCTGTATAATAAAACTGTAAAATGAAGCTGCCTTCAGAAGGATGGTTTCAATTGAATGAGAAAATGAATGAAAAGTTTTTGGGAGAGGGAGAAGTTGAGAAGAAGACAGGAGTGGTTGGAGGAGAAGAGGAAGAAGGAGAGGATGAAGGGAGAGAGGATGAAGGAAGAAAGGATAAAGGGAGAGATGGCGAAGGAAGACAGGATGAAGGAAAGAATAATGATGAATCACTGGCTTGCCACTGCCTTCTATATAGGATGTCTGATACCGGTGTAGCTGATGTAGTATTAACTGTTCATTCTTGTTCAAAATAATCAATTGCATTTTATTTGTCAGCGTCAATTTATTAGTTTCTACAGCTGTAGAAAGCCACCATTCCTGGTGTCCCAGCTTGATTTACTTACGGACACCACTGTGTCCAGTCTTAAGTTCTCAATTAGTCCAGCATTTAGTTCTAACAATATAGTGAGTAGTGGCTACTTATTAAATCAAGATTTACATAACTTATCAATAAGTTTTAGAAATAGAGGAAAACCTTATTAAATGATCTTTCAAGTGGAAAAAATGTCTATTATAGGCATGTATGTTATCTTTCATAATGGTCAAGTAGATTATATTTTACAAGTAACTCAAAAATTTGAACATTACACTTGAAAGAGATGTAAATGAGGAAACTTATTGTGTTGCATTAAACGGTTTCAACTTGTGTTTGAATCATTGCAGTAATGCTATGATAACAAACTCATGTTTGTTCAGGATAATTAGTCTATCAAAGATACAAAGGGCAAACCAATATTAATTCTTAAACAAATAAGAGCCCAATATCGATCAATATAACCTCTATGAAGGTGAACACAATTTGTATTTGTTTGGAAAAAGGAGCCAAAATATAATGAAATAAGCATGCACGATTGTTGGATGATTATTGCTGAAGTCAACAATTGATTGACAGTGCGTTTTTTATGGAATGATTGGCAATAATTGGTAAATGATTGCTTGATTCCCAAATTAGCACACAGAACAGCTGATTAGGTTACATAGAGCAGACAAGTTTAGACTGAACAAAATAGCTTAAAATAGGCAAACATATAAGATTTATTACCTTCACACAGTTCCTTTTAGCTAAGTTCTCGATAAGAGGAACACTCCTAGCCAAAATCGTTGCCATATCGGTTGCCTGACAGTATAATTTGACGAATTTGAAGTAAAAGTAGGACCCCTTTCCAAACCACCCAAGCAAGGTCTTCTGCTGTTCTGCTGGCTTGATATCATTTGAAATTATCCAAGTGGTGCTTCATCATGACTAATGTGATCAAGATGGCATAGCAAACATATGGAATAGATCAACAATCAATTATCGAAATCGAAAATGTTAATTAAAAATATTGAAAGAAATACAAACAATTTTTTTCACATAAAATTGCGTGAAATAGACTGGAAATATTTCGCATCAACAATTAACTACTATCGACTGTCGAATTTTAATTGATAACTCTTAGTTCGATACTTTCTATTGATTCAACTATCGATATCAACACACAGCTGTCATAATTCCACGTATGAATTTAAAATTAATGTATTTCACCAATTTATCTACAAATTCATAGATATTCGTATCGTTTAGAGCCCTAATCTGTAGAGGAACAACTCTTCTCTATTTAGAGACATTGCGTTTGCAGTTCACATCTGAAAATCAGGTAATTATTTGTGTTTTTCCAAATCCTAACCTATAAATCCAGTATTTAGTATTTCATGTCCATTATGTGGTTACAAGACCACAACGACACATAAAAATGAATAAAGAAAGAAAGGTAATAGCTAGTCACAATAATAGAAAGTTAAAAATACAAACTCACCTGCGTGTTGTCCAATATTGAGAACTCACTGATGGAATACAATGGGTTCTCCACCAGCAATCCCCTCAGTGCGCCCTGAAATTGCCTGGTTGACAGGTCTCTTGCTGCTATTGGCAGTTTGTTGAAGAGTCTCGCAGACAGGTGGGCAAAGCCATTTCATGTCCTGCTCAGCCTCTGGGTACTTGCACACACACCGATTTTAGACGGCCGGGTTTTTTACCGGCCGTCCAAATTCAAATAGTGGCGCGCAGGCGAGAACGGGACCTGGCACACACGCCGACCGCTGATCGGCGCCGGTAAAATGCCGACGAGGAGTCGGCCACTGCCACTGCGTATCACCGGTGCCGGCGAGCGGCGATACAGTGGCGCCCGTGAGTAAATACAGGCTTGCACACACACCGATTTTTCTCCGACCGTCCTTGCCAGTTCTCGCTACACCATGATCATCCTCCATTCCAGTCGACTGCTCTGCTCTTTTGATAGTGCGAGGGTGACATAGATAATGATATCCTTATATCGTTAGTGGAAGCAAGACCTGTGTTGTGGGATAAGACTTAGGAAACATTTAAAGACCGAAGACCAACCAGGGATACATGGAAAGAAGTTTGCTGCACTCTCAAATATGATTTTGAGGATCCAGAGGATACAGAAAAAAATGCATTTGGTCAGTAGTTTCCTTTATTTTACATTTTATTCGTCATAATTACTTTTTACTATTCATATTTCTAGAATATTAAACAACAACCTGAAACAGGGTATCTTCCCAGACGGTTTTAAAATAGCTAGAGTCTTTCCACTTTACAAAAATGGTGTCAAATCTCGAAATAATAACTATAGACCCATTTCCCTTTTAAGCATCTTTCCAAAACATAGAAGCCATAATTCATTCCAATTACCAATAATTTATTATCAAATAAAGATCCCGTAATCTGCACTTAGTGTGTGGAAATAGAAACATCCGGTATGTAAAAAATCGGCCGTCCAAATATCGGTGTGTATGCAAGTAGCCGTTAAAATTTTGCTACCGATAAAGAATCGGTGTGTGTGCAAGTAGCCTCTGGTACGGTACGTCCAATCTATGGCTCCCTCTTGTATTGTAGGCATGAAAACTCTGCCTGGTGGCAAGCTTACCAACATTCGCATGTGTAGCCTACTGCAAAGTGTAAAAAATAGAGAGTACAAATACCGTAAGGATCCTCTCTCCGACAAAGAGAGGACGACAATAAGCCAGTCTGTCACAGATCACAGATGACCCGAAAAGCTTTCTTCTGTATGCACAGCACACGTCAAACATTAGCAGATTCACCCCAGAGAACCAGGTCATATAATCAGTGATATAATATGATGATTGATTGAGTACTTTATTTATGTAGATTACAATATATACTGGCTTATACACTTATATACAATAGCTTACAATACAGCAAAATTATAGATGAATTTACATAATATAGACTAGGAAAATAACTATAGAACTGTATATGATATGAAAAAGCAATTTGTAATATAATAACTATAGATAATAATCATATTGTAATGCATCTACATAAATTGGCGGAGCTTTGGACATATCAATGTCCATTCTTTGGGAAGAATAATAAAAATATCCTCCCCACTAACTCTCTACCAAATATGATGAATCTGATAGATAGATATGATGCTCTGATAGAAAGCGAAGAAGCACACCTTAAGGTTGTGCAAAGACTAAAAATAAACTTTCTACTGGTGATATTTTTCAAAGTTTTTCTATTTGTATACTATCAAGCTATCAAAATGAAAAAGTTTTTTCAGGAATTTTTTTTTCCGATCATTACTTTTTGAGATATGAGTGCCTAAAGATTAAATTTTTGGGACAGAACATTTCAAGTTCGGTAAAAGATGAATCTATGAGATTTAGAGGATAGATTCTTCATGGTATTGTTGATCTAGTAAAACAAAATTTTCTGAAAATATCAATTTTCAAGGTAGTTATTCAAATTACTAAAAATGACCGAAAATAACTTGAAGTTATTACTAAAGAAAATAACTTAAAACAACTAAATAAAATAACTTAAAACAACTAAAGAAAATAACTTATAGTTGAGTTATTTTCGGTCATTTTTAGTAAATTGAATAACTTCTCAAAAATTGATTTTTTCAGAAAAGTTTTGTTTTACTAGATTAAAAATACCATGAAGAATCCATCCTCTAGATCTCATGGTTTTATCTTTCACCGAACTTGAAATGTTCTGTCCAAAAAATTCGAACTTCAGGCGCTCATATCTCATAAAGTAATGACCAGAAAAAAAATTCCTGAGAAAACTTTTTCATTTTGATAGCTTGATAGTAGGCTATACAAATCAAAAAACTTGGAAAAATATCACGAGTAGAAAGTTTATTTTCAGCCTTTGCTCAGCCTTAAAAATCTGGTGTGGAGCACTCGCACAAGTTTCCTTGCCGAGTTTTCGGAAACATAATTTAAAATTGATCAGCTGACGAGATCAATTCTGCTATCTATTCCAGTGGATGGTTTTATGGGACTACCATGAGCTACCATAGTTACCATGGGACTACCAATTTGTAGAACACTACCTCTCAGCCCTCTAATTATAAGAAAACCACCCTACTCAGCCTACTGCATACATAGGCCTACTCTAAATGGCAATTCCACGACAGCTTCCTGTCTAGGGTCAAGCCAATTAGAGTGACGTTTCAATTGCAATTCTTGTTTTATCATGGTTATTTGATACAAGTTAATCAATCCTTTTTGTGTAGTTGAGAAGTTGATATTGTGGTAATTATTAATATTGAATGAAAAAGACTAAGAAATTGTCTAATTTATCACTAATTTTGACACTAAGAAATTGTCAAAAAATCACTGATAAATCACTGATTTTAATCAATCCTTGTTCATTTTCAGAGAATAACCCACTCAAAAATGGAAGGATCACTCTTGGAACCTACTCTTTACACCGTGAAAGGCATGCTAATCTTGGACAATGATGGACACCGCATTTTGGCTAAGTACTACGATCCGGCAATCTTTCCCACCGCAAAAGAGCAGAAAACATTTGAGAAGAACCTGTTCAACAAAACTCATCGAGCAAACGCTGAAATCATCATGCTAGATGGTTTGACCTGTGTGTACAGGTCCAACGTAGATTTGTTTTTCTATGTTATGGGTAGTTGTCACGAAAACGAGCTGATCCTAATGAGTGTTCTCCAGTGTCTCTACGAATCTATCAGTCAGATTCTGCGCAAAAACGTGGAGAAACGGGTTGTAATGGAAAATCTTGACATAGTTATGCTGGCTATGGACGAGATTTGTGACGGAGGGATAATTCTGGAGGCTGATTCACAGTCGGTCGTTCAACGGGTCGCACTGAGAACGGACGATATCCCTCTAGGAGAGCAGACCGTCGCACAGGTCTTCCAGTCCGCGAAGGAACAACTGAAGTGGTCGCTGCTTAAATGAGAAACAATGGAGACCTTGAGTCTCTTTAATATTTTCGATGACACACCGTCATAAACTGTGAAACAAGTGAGTGTAGTATTCAAAAAGTACCTAAAGACAGATTCAATAGAGATGTTAACATTGATTGAGGTCCTTATGTATCTGATTCAATACATGGTGAGGTTTATAATGAATATATTCAAATGTGTATCTGACTGATTCAATAGTGGGGTTTACAATTGTGATATTGAGGTCCTAACATTGATTGAGGTCCTTATGTATCTGATTCAATAAATGGTGAGGTTTACAATGAATATATTCAAATGTATATATAATTGATTCAATAGTGAAGTTTACAATGGATAGGGTATATTCCAATGTAGTTCACAAATTGTAAAAGCGAGTGTATTATTCAAAAGGTTTGACCGATTCAACAGTAGCCCAAGGTTCACAATTATTGATATATTCAAATGTGGTTCACAAATTTTAAAAGCCAGTGTAGTATCCAAAAGTATCTGACTGATTCAATAGTGGGGGTTCAAAATTGTGATATATTCCAATTTAGTTCACAAATTGTAAAAGCGAGTGAAGTATTCAAAAGTTTAGACCAATTCAATAGTGAGGTTCACAATTGATATATTCAAATATATTTCACAAATTGTTAAAACCAGTGTAGTATTCAAAAGTTTACACCGATTTAATAGTGGGGTTTACAATGGATAGATTTGAAGGTACATTATAGATTGTCATAAACTGATAAAGTGATTGTAGTATTCAAAAAGTATGAGACAGATTTAATAGTGGGGATTGCAGTGGATTGATCTAGAGGTGGCCTTCATTATAAACTTTTAATAATGTTAGAAAGATATTCAAAATAAGGTATACATTTAATAGATAATATTTTGAAAGATATTCAAAATAAGGTATACATTTAATAGATAATATTTTCATATTAATTTGTTAAATTCAACACTGTACTTAGAGTTGCTTATAATAATGTTTAAATAAAAACACTTCAATCACATGGCCTACTTTTGAACAAATTAATAAAAACAATATAAAAACTTGTAGTGCCCTTTATTTTTTTTAAAACTTTAAAATAGTTCAACAACTAGTCTCGACCCTAACTTCAACATTTCAACTTGAAAATGACCTAATTTAGGGTCAAAACTATTTTTGTTGAACTATTTTATTTTTTTCAAAAATAAAGGGTACTACACGATTTTTATATTGTTTTTATTAATTTGTTCAAATAATTATGATATTTTTAATCAGGTCTGGAGTAAGATATTTCAGGTCGAACCTGATCAATTTCAGTGCCTCTGACTTGACCTAACGACTGTTTTTAGGCAGCCGGGACTGACGTCTTAACGTGTCCATCCGAAAACTAATATTAATATTGCTTAAATGATATAACACAATCCATTCTCTTGTTCCTATTTAAATGGTTTAAAGCTGCGTTTACACCAAATTTATTAACAAAATGTTAATAACTGTTAGGTTATTAACATTTTGTTAATAACTTAATCTTTATAGATTCTATTAGATTGAACGGAACTTGACAAACACATATGATCATCATATGTATGATAAGTTATGTTCAATCTAATAGAATCTATGAGGATTAAGTTATTAACATTTTGTTAATAACTTTGGTGTAAACGCAGCTTTATACAGAATTTGAGTTTTAAATCTCTTCATATCATTGTAAGATGGATTGAAACTAGAGTATTGCAGGAATAAAACAAGGAGAACAAGGTAAAATGTTATTGAACAATTTATAAAATATTGAAATAATTCTAAAGTTTGAAACCAGTGTTGAATTTAACATAGGTACATCAATATGTGTAACTTACAGTATATTATTATGGTGCATTTCTATGCATGGTTCAATAATTTTAGATTTCTGTTTTAGATTAACTAAAGACAACTCTCATGCGCTCTGATATGAGATAATTAACTTGTCATAAATATTATTATAAATATTTCACAAATTTTTGCTGTTGCTTAGATATCCCATCAATAATTCTATTTATTATGGTGCATTTCTATGCATGGTTCAATAATCTAAAATTACTGTTGTAGATATTTCTGAAGATAACTCTCATGCGTTCTGATATGAGATAATTAACTTGTCATAAATAGCTTATTATCAAAAATATTTCACAAATTTCTGCTGTTAATAGATGCTTAGATATCCCATCAATAATTCTATTTATTATGGTGCATTTCTATGCATGGTTCAATAATCTAAAATTACTGTTGTAGATATTTCTGAAGATAACTCTCATACACTCTGATATGAGATAATTAACTTGTCATAAATAGCTTATTATCAAAAATATTTCACAAATTTCTGCTGTTAATAGATGCTTAGATATCCCATCAATAATTATATTTATTATGGTGCATTTCTATGCATGGTTCAATAATCTAAAATTACTGTTGTAGATATTCTGAAGATAACTCTCATACACTCTGATATGAGATAATTAACTTGTCATGAATAGCTTATTATCAAAAATATTTCACAAATTTCTGCTGTTAATAGATGCTTAGATATCCCATCAATAATTCTATTTATTATGGTGCATTTCTATGCATGGTTCAATAATCTAAAATTACTGTTGTAGATATTTCTGAAGATATAACTCTTATACACTCTGATATGAGATAATTAACTTGTCATAAATAGCTTATTATCAAAAATATTTCACAAATTTCTGCTGTTAATAGATGCTTAGATATCCCATCAATAATTCTATTTTTTATTATAAATAGATTAATATAGCATTCCTACAATTTTATGTAAAACTATAACTCTTGCTATTGGTGGTTACTTGAATCCATGGTGAATTCATTGATTAAATCATGAACTGAATGAATTACAAAATATTCCATGGATGAATCTTAAACTATTCCTTTACTGGATGTCAAATTAGAACTCTTTGAATAAATAAATCAATCCAGGTTACATTTATTTAAAGTCTTATTCAATGTCTTTTGTACATAGCTTCATTGGTAAAATATCCTGCTATTTGTATTGAAGATACAGATATTCTTTCTGGCTATGAATATATAGGATATTATTATATACACTATATTGGAATTGATGTTCCCCAATTACTAAGTATTCATAATTATTGTCTATGAATAAAGGGCTAGAAAATAAGGTTTATCAAAGTTATTCACTGTAGATACTGTTCAATTTTCAAATTTATTGTCTATAAATACAGGGATACACAAATTAAATTTATCAATACAATTTGCTGTAAATACACTTGAATTTCCAAATATATTGCTTAAGAATGTATGGTTTTAAGAAGTTACTCCAAAACTATATGTGAATTTAATTGTATTTGAATACGAGGCTTCGTTTTCCAAAAGTTTAATCATGAATATCTAACATTTTGGGCTTCTATAAATGTCTAAAGAAATATATCAATGTATAATGCACATTCATCTCAAAATTTTTGACTAAGCATACATGATTTTTTAGGTAAATAAAATTCTCACTTTTGAATCATCTACATTTTTAATATTTATTTATTTGTGGACAGAATCACAAATCATAATATGAATATGATAAGGAAGGAACAACAGGCTTGGCCCAAATCTATTCCATTCCCAAATTTTGATAAATTAATAAATGTCCAAAAAATAGGTTATGTTTCTACTGTAAAACGTTCAAGTTCAATTTTCGTCCAAAAATATATAAAATAAATAAATATATTATTGAATAAATCTACATAATTTTCAAGGTAAATTCTCACTTTTGAATCATTTTGCCTTTTGAGCTGAAATAAATACTTAGCATTCACTGAATGTACATCTCACTTTTCAAATAATCTGCAATCAATATAAGTTTATTTATTTATACAAATAGATACATCAATCATTTTTTGTTGGATCAAAATGATGTAACAATCCTCTGTATCACTAAATGTTGATGATTATATTTATTATAATATTATTATGCTGTGAAAACGTTATCAAAATATAGATGTTTTGATAGTTTGAATTTGTTATTTGTATTTTTTCCATTTCACACAGATAATATGCCCTGTTTTATGTTTTTCATACAATCACATAGTGGTCACCATTCATGATCTCTAGGACATTTCATTGTTAAACGTTAAATGAATTGACGTAAATTACGTAATTAAATGAAAAACGTAAATTTGTTACTTGGTTTTTTCATTTCACATAGATAAATAATATGCCCTGTTTTTATGTTTTTCATTCAATCACACAGTGGTCACACCATTGATGATCTCCAGGACATTTCATTGATAAACGTAATGGAATGATGAATTGCATCAATTGTTGTAGTGTTGCTTTTACTACGGCTTCAAATAGTTTCAGAAACTACTCAGCAATTGAACTCCAAAACTTCTCTCAAACTATCAAGCATAGTCAGCTAGCTATCATCTAGTAACAAATTACAAAACTATTCACTGGTTTTTACATTTTATAAAACTTAATTTTCTATAAAGTTTTCTAAATTCTATAAAGTTAATTCAAATAGTTTCAGAAACTACTTAGTAATTGAACTCTAAAAATGATCTAAATCTGTTAAGTAGTTACTAGCTATCATCATGGAGAAACAATAGCATAAGTAGATATCCCATGGTATAGGGCGTTTATGTCGCAACTTTTACTGTTATCTCAAGTTGATAGTCCACGTAGTTCTTTCCTGTGATGCTTTATGACGCTGGTAGTCTCTCATATTGTGCCGTTCATACACTCTTACCCGGTCAAAACAGTAAAAATCGGCTTGAGATAGCCTAACAGTAAAAGTTGCGACATAAACGCCCTATAGCATGGGATATCTATTTACGCTATTGTTTCTCTTTGCTATCATCTAGTTATAAATTACAAAATTATTCACTTGTTTCTACATTTTATAAAACTTAATTTTCTATAAAGTTTTCTAAATTCTATAAAGTTAATAAATACCAATCTTCAAAAATATCTTATTAACCAAATTTCACATTTCCTGCTTACATTGTGAATAAACTCTTTCACATTGAGCTTTTCCCATGCCCAAAATTATAGCTCTCAAATACTCCAGCATGGACTCGGATTTCCCTCTCATTTTTCCACTGATCCAACTCAGGCCGAAGCTGGAAAATCAGGAAAAACAGAAAATTATTAGCTACTACAATGAATTGACTGTAAAGTACAGAATAATAATGTTATTGTAAACTTGAAATCAATTATCTTGTTGTTAAAGTGAGTTTATCTTAAAAGTTACAAAAGAGTCACTGTAAAAAAGATAATGGGAATCATAATGCAGAATTATATTATAGTCGACTTAATAGTTATTTGTGCAACTAGTACGCAAAGTGACAGTTTGCTGCACCGAAAGAAACGTTTACGCACGAGCCATAAGCGAGGGCGGAATGGTTTCTTGAGTGCAGCAGAGGAACTTTGCGCACGTATTTCACATTAAATTTTTCCTACAGTTACCATTGAATATGAGAAGTGGTTGATTATGGGCAAAATGATGGCTGAAATCCATCAAATGTTTGTCTGTATAATTTTTTTATTAGTAGCAACTTTAATTTATTTTAAACTTTATTATTCAATTGAAAATTAATTCAATTTAAAAATTAAATTAATCCAATCAATTTGAAAATTTGAATAATTTTGAGTAAATCTTAATTTCTAAATAATTTTTCAACCAATCAATTTATGAATGAAAAAAATATTATTTGAAATAATGAATAATTAATAATATTCAAAATGTATAATTTAATGAGTTCTCAGTTTTATTTATTTGAAAATCAGAAAAAATATAGACAGAACAAATTCGCATTCAAAATATACGCCAACAATGTCAACAGCTGATTGGGATGGCTGCAAGATAATACACAAAGTACTAGAGCGGAAAAGTGATTTTTTTTGCGTTCTGTAATCAGTGCAGGAATGGTCACTTTTCAAGGTAACTGTAGGAAAAATACATTTTCTTAATCAATTAATGAGTATACCTTACAATTGAGTCACAGTAGAAATATATTATTGAAATCATAGTATACTGAATTTTATTATATTATCGACTCGAAGTTGATTGATGTTCAAGTGAGTAAAATTATTGAGTTCAATTTTCTCATAAGTCTGAATAAAATAAGTTGAGATTCCAGCCTCCAGTCAATCAAATAATATCACTTGGAGGGCTGGAAGCTCAAGAGTGTTCAAATCTGAACTCATTTTACGGAGAATCGGTATGAATTATATAATTGAAAACACAGTTTTATTCTTGTCACATCCACATTTATTACAATAATTGACAGGACTCCAGTTTCGTGTTGAAGCCAACACATCTTCAGCTGTACTGATGTATGGATGAATCAATAGATAAATTAAAACAAATTATTTGTTGATAAATAAATTGAATAATGGATAGATATATCGGCAGGCAAACTGCAGTCCTGTCAATAAATTTAATAAATATGGATGTGACAAAAATGAAACTGTGTTTTTCAATTATGGAGGAGCTCCACATTATCTATTCATATTCAACAAGAGTCTCATCATGAATATAGAATTTCTAGATTAACGATGATAGTGATTAGGTTCAGAAATGACACATTTATAAATGAATAAATATATTAATAATTTAATGAATAATACTATAGAGAAAAGATTGCATAAGAAGCTATCCAGCTTCTGTGTAAAACAGTTTTTCAACTGTATTACATTGTTTTGCTATACACTGTTGTTGAAAATAAAATATTATTATCCGATGGTAAGAAGATATCTCTTCTTTATTAAAAAAATCTGGTGTGGCGCACTCACACGACTTTCCTTGCCGTTATGAAAATTGATCACCTGACGCTAGTGTACACGCGAATCTCAAGTATAAGCTTACTATTCAGAGATCTGCAAGCTGGTGACAGGACAATAACGCTGGAGACACACGAGGTCTGCTATCTCTTCATAGTGAATGATATAATAGAATCAACAGTTGCCAACAGTTTGCATTATTGAATAAACACATTTTCTCGAATTTCGAGCTTATTTCCAATTTTAGGTGAAAATGTCATTGAACAATTATTGTAGAGATTTTCATGCTCAACCTTTTCCATCAAACTTTTTTTGTTTAAATTGTATCTGAAGCCTGATAATTGGGAATCTAAAATCGAACTTTGCATAAATGGGGCGGAGCTCCTGAAATTTTTACAGATATGAGACTTGTGGCAGTTGATAGAGCTTATCAATGACTATTCCAGGTATAAAATTGATCAAAATCGTTGGAGCCGTTTTTGAGAAAATCTCGAAAAACCCTGTCTTTGACAACATTTTAGCCGCCATTTTGAATTGCATTGGATCGAAATTGTTCGTGTCGGATACTTATAATGTAAGGACCTTAAGTTCCAAATTTCAAGTCATTCGGTTAATTGGGAGATGAGATATCGTGTACACAGACGCACATACACTCATACACACACACACACACATACAGACCAATACCCAAAAACCACTTTTTTGGACTCAGGGGACCTTGAAACGTATAGAAATTTGGAAATTGGGGTACCTTAATTTTTTTCGGAAAGCAATACTTTCCTTACCTATGGTAATAGGGCAAGGAAAGTAAAAAATAAATCAAATACATTCCAAAAAGCGAATGAATCGCTAATTGCAGAAAAGGAACATGTCCAACTTTTTCAAAAATTGTTTTTTTTTTTCAAAAAATCAACTATTTAAAGTAAGATACATCGTTTACTGTAGGAAGGATACATGTCCAACTGAAAGCATTGTAATGACGACGTTTTGAATATATCGTTTACTACAGGTTTAGATTCAGGTTTAAATAAGTTTTTTATCTCTCCTGTAAAATTATGAAAACTGGACATGTTCCCTTTCTGCAATTAGCGATTCAAATAAAATATTGTTTCCTAATTTCTAATATGTGTTCTCTATAGGCTACCCTGTGTGAGGACACTTGAATATATATAATAAAATATTAATATACAAATTTAAATATTATATCATGAAGAGCCGTTCATGTTCCAAATTTCAAGCTGATTTTATGTTAACTCATGCTGATCACTGACGACTACTGTCTATTATTAATGTATTAATACATGTAATAATACATGTTTTAATAAAGACGGCTTCTTTATTAAAACGCAGCGCCTGAAGAAGAAGTGCAACTAGAAGGAGATGAACTGGGAGAAGAGAGAGAAACTGATTTGACAATCGAATTGTTGGAGTGAGAGTGTAAAAAGGGCACAGTATGAGAGACTATACCAGCGTCACATAGCTTCACCACAAAAAACTATAGTGACGTCCATGTTATAATGGCAGTGGAGAAAGATAGGAGAACAACGTTGCCGATCCTCTGTCTTGTCAATGCTGCCTTCTAAAGGCTGTAGCTGGTACAGGTTTATTGATGTAATATTAACTGTTCATTCTCGTTTAAAATAATCAATTATATTTTATCAAGCAAGAAAATGTGATTTTCAATAGTTTCATAATCAATTTTCATAATGTAGATGAAATATGTTGTTAATCAATTATCAATTCCACACTTTTAAAAGACGATCTGGCAACAGAGCAAAGCGAGAAAGAGATAGCGCTATCGGCTTTGTTGAATGATAGATAAGGATAGCAATACCATTGCTAATCAAACACTGCCATTATAACGTGGACCTCACTATATTGTATATTATTAGTGTGTTGTTGGGAGTGTAAGAGTGTAAGAAGGGCACTGTATGAGAGACTACCAGCGTCACATAGCTTCACCAAAAACAACTACCTACTAGGACTATCGGCTTGAGTTAACAGTGAAAATTGGAACATAAACGCCCTATACCATAGGATATCATCTTTCTTATGATATCACCATAAATGATACAGTATCATCACAACTTGATACAGTATCATCACAACTTGATATAGTATCATCAAACTTCATACACATCATTATAATCACTGTTGACTTCTGTCGATTATTACTGTTTTATTGGGGAGAGAGTTTATGAACGGCACAGTATGAGAGACTACCAGCGTCACATAGCTTCACCAAAAACAACTACTAGGTCTATCGGCTTGAGTCAACAGTGAAAATTGGAATATAAACGCCCTATCTTCTTATGATATCTTTTCTCTAGGTTAATACTAATATTTACCTCCAAACAGGCACCCAAACCTGTTGCTGACTCGGCAGTTCTCGAGCAAATTTGTTGCTTTCACAGAGGGATAGCCTCAAACAGTTTTCCTGGTGTGGGGACCCCTGTTGGAGGCTAGCCAAAGCATCTATGGATCTTACCACATTGTAGCTTACCTGGGAATGATCGAAAATCAAGGTTTCCATAAAAATTGAATAGTCAACTATATTAAATGAGTGGGTGAGCCAGTATAAGTTTATATTAAATAAAAATACTAAGAAATTGTCAACAACCACAGATTTTATTGAAATTTAGAAACTACATTAATTTGTTCCAACTATCAATAAAATCTGTAATAATATAATATGAATAATTACCACAATATCAACTTCTCAACTACACAAAAAGTGATTCTTTATTCATTTATACAATAAGTACACTATCAAAATGATAGGGAGAGGAAAAATAAGGTAACCTTGTGCTATTCCTTTCCCAAATTCAGATATAACATATAGTCCGAAATAGGTCAAGTCTTGTAATTCTTTAATTCACAAAATTTTCAGAATCACAAGAATTGATTCTTTATTCATTTTATTCTGTATTAATTTATACAATAAGTAACTTACATTATCAAAATGATAGGGAGAGGAAAAATTAGGTACGGTAACCGTCTGCTATTCCTCTCCCAAATTTATAGATAACACAATCATAGTCCCAAATAGGTTGAGTCTTGTAGTTCTTCAATCCACAAAATTTTCAGTCCTCAAGTATTTTCACAATGTAGATTTTCAAATTTAGATGCTTCAAAACTAAACATAGAAGAAATATTTCACATTATTATAACTAAAATTTATATTTTATAAGTTTATATTCTAGTTCGCATAGAAAAGAAATCTAATCTAATTATCTCATCTTATCTAGCTTGAAAAGAGTGAAAGATAATCATCTAAAGAGGCGAAAATATGTAATGAATAGATACCATAACTAAATATAATGAAAAATTCTTGGTTGTTATTTTCAACGTGGAAGTTATTTTCCATTTATTTTACTTTGACACTTGTTAATGGCGTAATTGGTCAAAACTGTAAGAGAATTGGCGCAATTGGTTTCTGAAAGAGAATAAAAAAGATATAGGCTACTAGTAATTCCATGTAATCAAATATGTAATAGAATGTAATCAAATGAAGAATTTGATTCCAAATCAAATCAAAAATCATAAAATGTAATAAGATATAACAGATCAAAGTGAATCAGGCATCAATATTGAGATTCTCTTGGAGACATTCTACTTCAAATCATTTAATAACAATAATGATTGGAAAATATATAAGGTATCTACTAAAGGAAGGGTACTATAATTCTATGTTATAAATAAAAATGAATAGCCCTGAATTCATACATTTTAAGAAGGTATCTGCTACAATTATATATCAACAAATTTAATGGGGAACAAAATAAATGTACACAATATATTATAACCAAGGTGAAAAAACACTCACATTCTCCGGTGTGGCGACGAATTTCGTGCTGGTGTTGCACATTCTCAAACCGTTTTTGTTGAGAATGTGCAACACCAGCAAGAACGAGGTTCAGCAACGTTTTTTTCACATCTTTCTCCACTGCCATTATAACGTGGACCTCGATCACTATAGTTTCAACTCTCCAAGAGTCATTTTCAAGTGTAAAAATCATAGATGGTATGCATTTGAATTTATTTATTTATTTACATTACAATATGAGGGCACCAGGAAGAAATACTTCCCATAATAGCCCTCTTGACACAACCAAAAATTACAATTCTAATATAGTATAATATAATATAATATAGAATATTATTTATTTATTTATTATTTTTTTTATTTTTAAAAAAAATAAGCAAATTGATCTAAATGATCTAAAGTTCTTCAATGTTGTTTTCCATCACGAACTGCTTATTATTAAATCACTTTTTGCTTTTAGAAAAAACGACTAGCAGTCAGATATTTTACAATAAATGAATTAATCACTCACTGTGACAACGAGATCTTTCGGCAGGTCCGCCATCTTCTTGGTTGTACTCATAGACTCATGGCCGAAAGATCTCGTTGTCAAAGTGAAATCACTCACTCATTCATTTATTGTGAAATATCTGACTGCTAGTCGTTTTTTCTAAAAGCAAAAATTGATCTAAAGTAATGTAAGTTGACCTTTTTGTGTAGTTGAGAAGTTGATATTGTGGTAATTATTCATATTGAATGAAAAAGACTAAGAAATTGTCAAAAAACCACTGATTTATTGATAATTAGAAAGACCGGTTTCGGTTATTACACCATTATCAATCTCTGATAAACTGTTTATCAGTTTAAACTGTTTAACAGTTTATCAGAGATTGACAATGGTGTAATAACCGAAACCGGTCTTTCTAATTATCAATAAATCAGTGGTTTTTTGACAATTTCTTAGTCTTTTTCAATCAATAATGTAAGTTGAATTGATCACAATTATTTCTTCACGAGAAACCCTATCAATGAGTATTGATGTATCAGAGACTAAATTTTCATTTGTAAATGTCAAGTCTCACCTGATTGAGGTATTCAGGATTTATAGCTCCTCGTTTGACACGTGTGAACCTCGTCTCTTCTCCCCCCTCCCCACCTCCATTCATCATCATTACCACTGTAGGGGGTTGTACCTGCCCACAAGAAAATAATAGTGTACAATCCATGAATAAAATAGTATAAACAAATTATAATAGAATATAAAATAGTGTAATATCAATTTATCATCAACTTACAAATAATATGGATAGATATTATCAAATATTATGAGTAGAAAGGAAGTAGAAATTTGGTGCCTTTTCATCAGCTATAAGGACTTCTAATAAATGAATAATATTTGACTTCTACACAATATTGAATGAGAAAGACTAAGAAATAGAATATAAAATAGTGTATAATATCAATTTAATTTATCATCAACTCACAAATATGGATGAATATTATCAAATATCACGAATATTATGAGTAGAAAGGAAGTAGAAATTTAGTGCCATTTCATCATCTATAATGACTTCTAATAAATGAATAAAATTTGACTTCTACAATATTGAATGAAAAAGACAAAGAAATTGTCAAAAACCACAGATTTATTGATACTTAGAAACTGATACTGCCAATGGCAGGCGTTCATGCCCTCGACCAATAGCAGTACTCGCCTACTAGTAAAAATTCTGCTGCTCTTGTATTTAGTTTCAGTTTATCAGAGATTGACAATGGTGTAACAACCGAAACCGGTTTCTAAGTATCAATAAATCTGTGTTTTTCTACAATTTATTAGTCTTTTTCATTCAAGATGAATATTCAATTCAATTCAATTCAATTCAATTCTTTTTTTCCTTTTTTGTGTAGTTGAGAAGTTGATATTGTGGTAATTATTCATATTGAATGAAAAAAGACTGAGAAATTGTCAATTAATGAGAAACTTACAAATCAGTGGTTTTTTGACAATTTCTCAGTCTTTTTTCATTCAATTCAATTCATTTTCCTTCTGAATACAATTCAAAGCAGTTACATAGAATCTTGAACAATAAAGTTTATACAATTCAAGAAACGATATAATATACTTACTAAAAACAAACAACAAAATATAGAACTATACTAAACAATAAAACTCTTGAGCTATCACAATTTTATTCTTGTATAAAATTCTTGTATCAGATAGGAAAGAGCTTACATAGGCAACAAAGGCCTCTGCGTAAGCTCGAGTTATCATAACAATATGCGTTATATCTATAATTATAAAGAGAGATCTCAATTTTTATTAGAGTATAATAATAATATTAGAGTATAATTAGAATAATTACCATCATATCAAATTCTCAACTACACAAAAAACTTCTACAATAACATTCATTATAATCGACAATGATGTACTTGTTAAGCAATACTCACACTGAAACAAGTCAGGATAAGGTTTAGCACAAACATGCCGAAAGCGAGGAACGCTAGAGCGGTCAATGCCAAATCGAACAAATCTTTAAGAGCCAATCCTTTCTCCTCGTCATGTCCGTGACCGTGGCCGTGATAATGTCCGTGATCATGGTCCACATGAACGTGATGATCTGGTATGTGACTGTAGCCTGAAATCAATAGATTTATTAAATAAAAACATCGAACCGCGATACTGTATTTGTTGTCATATTTATTTATTTATTTATTTATGTATTTATGAAAAACATGGAAGCATACAGGATTTCTCCCAAAAATTGCTTCCATAACAACACAATTACGATGGTTCATTATACATAGTAAGAGTACAGAAAAGAAGAATATTGAAAAATTACAATGAAAGAAGAGGAAAAATAATAGGAAAAAAGAAATGAACAAAAAAAAAACAGAATCAGTACTAATCATACCCTTGAGGACTAGTACAAAAGTGGATTAAAGAAAAAATAAAAAAACATACAACATCAACTCAACAGACAAGAGACACATTAAAACACTCGACAGTCACACTCGCAGAAGTCGCCTACAATCCCTACGGAAGCGACTGTAACCGAATGACAGGTCAAGATGATCCGAGAAGCAATTGAAAATGAATGATGATTTATATATGGGAGAGTTCTGATGATTTAAAATGTTGCAAAAAGGTATAAATAATCTAAAACTGGAACGGCGAGGCACTGCAGAAATGTACACATTTAACTGGGAAAGCAAAAACATTGAGCTGATTCTGCCATTGAATACATTAAAAACAAACAAAATCACGTCTCAATTTTAATGATTCCACACCGAACATCATTCTGAGTTGTGATGTGGGAAAGTCGAAGGGGCATGTATTTAACCTTCAATATTGGAGGTTTTAAAAGTTTTTTCAGAGACCACTAAAAATGCAGGATTATTAGATAAACTTTACATGGCCTCCACCATAGGATAGAATAGCTATATACGGTACCATCTGATGAGGTGTTTTTAGCTTTGAACACTGTTTCCTTTTTGCATTGATTAAAATTTTACTTTATTGCATTGATAAATTGATTTAATATGAATAATTACCACACTATCAACATCTCAACTAAGCTTACACAAAAAGTGCATTGATTAAATTTTCAAATATTATCATTTCCTATACCTAAATTTCAAATATTATCATTTCCTGTATCTGTGTGTAATGTATTTTTAATAAAGAAATTAACAATTAAAATTTCTCCATCATCCTTTATCTCTTTTTCTCTTCTTCTCACTCTCATGTAGACTACATTTTTTCTTTGTGGCCTTGCATTCTTTCCCCTTCTCCTTATAAACTCTATCAGTGTGGTACTGAGTATGCCAGCGCACAAACCTAGGTTTTGCTGGCCTTTTCAGATAGAAAACTTGTTATTTTTAGTTCAAATATTTATGTGTTGATTGGAATCTTAGTGTGTATTTATTACTTAACTCTAATTTACTAGTAGTTCTGTGAACAGTAGACCTCACTCAGTTTTCTCATCCACAAGTATATAATGTCACCTGTTCTAGTTGATTCAGTTGAATCACAATTCACAGTTGAATCATAATTTACTCTTAAAATATTGTTACCGTATTTGTTTTCTCCAAGATCAAAAACTCGCTTATGTTAATAACCTCAGTTCACGTTTGAATTTGTATCCCATACATCCAGTTTTGTGATAATCTTTCCATCTGATTAAAATATTTCTCAACTATTTTAAAATTAACTTTTTTCAATCAAAAATATTATAATTTCTTCAGCATTATTCAGTTTATTTAATCATTTTCTATTTATAGTGATATCATTTCATTTTTAAGTGACATCAGAGTATGGAGGAATTCCTTTTCTTTTCATATTATCCTTAAAATGCAAAATTTCAAAAAAAAACCTTGTGTATACATCGACGCGCAGTTGAAAAAGGAATATTCCTGCCAAATCTCATCGAATTCTATCAACGCGTTTGGCCATAATCGCGTTACATACAGACAGACAAAAGCAAATCGAGTTGAAACATAGACCTCACTACATTCGGTCAATAAATCATACATTACATTCATCTATTTGTTTTCAATTTGATAAAATGAATAAATTCATGCAAATAAGGGAAAAACAACAATAATTACTTATCCATGTCCAATTCAATTATCGTCAACAGCCCTACTGTTGAAAAATAATGTTGAGAACATTTTATATAGGGATTGCTTTGTTTGAAATCTTCTCTTTGTTATCTGGTGATATTTTATGTTATATCAGATTGTCTAACATTTTTTTATGTTGTCTGTGAGTTGTCTTCTTTGTAAATGTCTATTACTTTTTTGTATATCACTTACCTACTTGACAAAGTCCATATACCTATATTTAAGACCTATATTTAAATCTTAAGCCTCTTCAATTATGGGAAAGAATATCAATATTCACTCTACAAACTTTATTCTTAATAAGGCATATTTGTTGATCGATAAAACTATTCTATTCTGAAATTGAAAAACTCATAGTGACGGTTGCACAGTAGCCGGTTAAATTTTAATCGTAATTAATTCCACGAGAACCAATCAGAGAAGCCGTCTTATTAAAAAGGCCTTCTCTGATTGCTTCTCATGGGATTGATCTCGGTTAAAATTTAACCGGCTGTTGTGCAACCGGGCCATATAAATTAAACTCACCATGTTCACCCCCATAATCCACCCCATGATGCAGCCCCCCGTAATCCGCCCCAGCCAGGGGCGGCAAATTATTCAGAGCCGCCCCTCCGTGATGGAGATGCGTATGTATTGCCGGCACAGGAATATTGGCTCCCCCTCCCGAGGCACCCCAAGGCGGCAAATATTGGTCATAGGCCTGTTTCTGGGATGAACCAGACTGTACAACGGTGTCCTTAGGATAGGAACCAGAGTGTACCGGGTAGTTGGTGTCCTTTGTATCGGAACCAGACTGTACCGCGAAGCCGGTGATGTCTCCGCTCTCGAATAGCTGTACATTGGATGAGGAACCTGACTGTACCAGGTCTTCTTCTTGTGGACTTGTGGTGTGGTGTTTATAGATGTCTTCGAATATGGAGGATCTGAGAAAGAGAACATTTATTTTATTTATTTAACATGTTGCACTCTTATATCCAATGAACAATCCATTTCTAATAAACAATTACTTACTTACGAAGCGCTACAGCCCTGCGTGGACCTTGGCCTCCTCAACTATTCGCCTCCAATCATCTCTCTGACATGCCTGCCTCTTCCAACTCCTCACTCCTAAGCGTGTCAGATCTTTCTCCACATCTTGCAGCCAGCGTGTTCTAGGGCGGCCTCTTCTTCTCGTTCCTTCATTCTCCCAGAAAGCATCTGTCTCTGCATTCTGTTCTCCTCCATTCTCTGTACATGACCTAGCCAGCTAATTCTTCTGGATTTTATATAACGTACTATTATGTTTCCCTTGTAGAAAAGTATTAATTTCAGCATTGGTTCTTATTCGCCATTCTCCCTCCTCACATACTGGACCATAGATTCTTCTCAAAACTTTTCTTTCAAAAATCCTCAATGAATTTGTGTTTTGAGAGTTGAGGACCCAAGATTCACAACCATAAGTCACCACAGGTCTTATCAGTGTTTGATATATTTTTATTTTTGTACCTCTCGATATCAGTCTAGATTTTATCAAATTCCTGTTTGCAAAGTAGGCCCTGTTACCCTGGTCAATTCTCCTTCTTACTTCATTGGTGAGATTGTTATCTACATTGAGTTCAGTACCAAGGTATCTAATAAACAATTAGCAATATTGTAATTTAATGTAAATTCGTGTATAAGCTAGTAAATATTGTTATACATAGGCTACATAAATAAAAAACTCCAATCTGCTAATCTAACCCAGTATAGCTGGATATGAAACTTCTGATTACAGCTTTGAACATAAAGGGTACCTGAAATGAAGAACACGTTTACAACTTTATCATATTCACTGTGAATATATGATAATACCTGCCCGTCAGTTCTCATATCCAGCATTGCTGGCTCACTATTTATCCTGCTACAGCTTTGTTGAAGAATTTACATTGTAGCTAAATACATTACATTACATTTAAATTAAAATTGACATCACAGCTCAAGCATTTATACAGTAATAATTCTCAAGATCTATTGAACTCCTGAATTTAGTTAGTTTCCAAATATTTAGAATTCCATGTTTATTCTACATAGCTCAATATTCCCATTGCATTGTTCATATAGGTACAAAGTCTGATGCTATAAGTAGATACTATATCGTACAATAATATTGAACATCTTTGAGTGTCCATGGATTTCATCAATAATAGGGACAAATAATAAAGAATATGATCGAATGGGAATGAGAAAAAACATAGGCTTCTGGATATTGAAATAATTTGTGTTGATGAATAGCTCATTAATACCGTATTTAATTGTAGAAGGAAATTGGAACAATCTTTGGTGATTAATAGTTTGATTATTGTAGAAATCCAAGAGAGTCTTGGATTTTGTAGAAGAGGATGAGAGTTATTCACGAAAGTAGGGGAAGCATTTTTAAAATAAAATGAGCTTCATTTTGGTTTGTGGTATGACGTTGGTTGATGATTTAAAACTGGAAAAACTTGCAATTATTTATGTCATCACATTGGCGGAATTCACTCCCATTCTTGAGTTATCTACATACTGAAGTAAAATAAATTTATAATATTTCTGGAGTAGGCCTATTAGAAATTCAAATGAAAAATATAAAAATGAGAAGGTCTTCGTCAGGGTTTTATTGAAGATGTTTAGAGAAGGTCTTCATACTAAAGTAAAGTATATTCATCATGTTTTTGGAGTATTCCAAATTCAAATGAAAAGTATGAAAATGAGAGAAATCTTATAAAAAATGTTAAGTTTTCAAGGTCTTTGACAGGATTTTATTGAAGATGTTGAAGAAGGTCTACATACTAAAATAAAATAAATTCATAATGTTTTTTGAAGTATTTGAAATTGAAATGAAAAGTATAAAAATGAGAGAAATCGTACTTAGCAAGCCACTTCTTGTAATTATCAGATCCTTCGTCATCCAGCAACTCATTCTGGTCGATTGGCGAATTTTTGAGCATAATTCGACTTTGTGGGCGATTTGTTTTAGCTGTCATTCCCAATCTGTCAGATTTCACATCACTCTGATCATCAACCTCTGATAGAATTTCATTGGCCAAATAGTTTCTGCAGAGGTATTTGTTGATCATTGACCTGAAAATTAAAATTCAGTTTTGTTAGTTACAATATATTTTGGTATTTTCTATACAAAGAGTATAAGTGCCGGTTACACGTACGTCGGTTGAATTTTAATCGTGATTAATTCCACGAAAAAAGCCTTCTCTGATTGGCTCTCGTGGAATTGAACACGGTTAAAATTTAACCGGATTTTGTGCAACCGGGTCTAAAAGAATTGATGAATTTTGAGCTCCATCACAAACTGGAATAATTATTGTTAGTTGAATAATAGACTGTTTAATAGAGTTCCAGACAGTATTAATTTATTTCTCATCAAATGAATTTGATGAACTCTACCCTGATGAATTTTAGTATCCTTAACTATGCAGGTGATTCATAAAAAATAGAATTTGCCACATCAGATAACTCTTTATTGTTCTTATCACTCTCCATTCCACTTTAGTAATAAATAATCTTCAAAAACATTATTTTCATGTATCATGAAAATACACTGTATAGGCTATTCCATATTGTGTTCATACTGTAGAATCATATACATATGTTGAAATATATACGGCATTGATAAAATATGAATAATTATTTAAAACACTTTTTTCTATGTATTTCACATGACATGTAGTCAAATATTTGCAGTTATCGCAGCTCGGAATGGATCGAGAAACCATCATTATTAATTATTTAAAATTCATCTTAGAATGCATGCATATGCCTATAATCATGAATACACTTACTCTAAAAGCAATTAGCCTATCACTTATACTCGATTATTAAAGTTGATAATTTGAGGTTTTAAAAACAAAAAATAACATATTATACTGATATTGATCATATAAATACAATTTAGTTTATAAAATAGAATTATAGTACCTACCCTTTGAAATTAATAAAATACCGTAATAGATTAAGAATACAAATTATAACAACTATAGTTTCAGTGTTCACACCATTTTCAGGTTTTAAAAATAAATTTCAAATAAAATGAAATAAATGAGATTTATTTTTAACTCCTGACCATGGTGTGAACTTTGACACTAGTTCTTATAATTTGTATTCTTAATTTATCACGGTATTTTATTAATTTCAAAGGGTAGGTACTATAATTCTATTTAATAAATAGGTACATAAAAGAAAGTAGCTCTAAGAATTCACACACTTTTAAAAGATACACACTATAGATTCCTCAACACACAACTGCATCAATTTAGAGAGGGTGAACAATAATTATTATAAATACCTAGTTTGAAATTATAACAAAACCACAACTGTATACAACTGGAGCAAAGTATTTTTTCAGATTTACGTTGTTGATGTATACTTGAAAACTCTCTCAAGTTACAGTACGGTATTCTATAGCCTAACTTATTTGTATTCAAATACGAACATAATATTCTAAAAGAACTCTACTCTACTGTATAGGAACAAATATTCAACTAGGACTCAAGAAAATATTTGTCCTCAATAATAAGAGTTTGGAATCTAAAAAACTGAAAACTCACCTATGATAACTCATTGTACTCAAAGCAGAATCCACGTCGGCGTTTCTGTTGAAGGTACCATTATCCACAAGGATACCATCTCCATCCACAAGATCAGACTCTAGCACTAGTGTGCTGGGCAGAAAATAAACGTTCAAAAAGTCTTCAGCATCCAGCTCAGTTGAGTTGTTCGGGGTGCCTTCCAAGGTTTTCAATAATAAAGTTAGAATAAGTATTTTGAAGAATTGAGATTCCATGGTTGTTCTGATGAGGAAATTTTAGAACTTCACAACTTGAGTTGAAAGAATATACGAATTAAAATATTAAAACTACAACAAAGTTAAAAATATATATGATTCATGAATGGGACAGTTTTGGGCATGAGCCTGTTGTGCCTTTCCTCATGTTAAGTATTTGTACACAATGTAAATAAATAAATAATTTAATTTAAGTTAATGGTGATTTGAGTGTGATATTTTTGTTTTTTATTCTGTTTTCAACCGTCAAAATTTAAAAGTCTTAGTTTTCGTTGTTTTTGAGTGAAAATGGACTAAATTTTAGTAAAGTGAAATCATAACCCTATTTTGGACTTTTAAAATGTCATCCAAATTTGGGAGAGAAATAGTACAAGGAGTATCCTTAGTTTTTCTCTCCCAATCAGTGCGTCTTTGTGAAAAATATAAATGAATAAATTATTTAAGAAAGTTCTAAATTTGGGAGAAGATGAAATTCATGATTTGTAATTATTATATAACTTTAAAAAGTTTGAACATTGAGAGAAGAAACACTGGGGTTATTGCAAATTCAAATTTATATAATTTAAAAAGTTCCAAAATTGGGAAAATATCAAATTCACGATTTATATTTATTATATAACTTGAAAAGTTAAAACATTGGGAGAAGAAAAACTGATTTAACACTGGGGGGTTATTGCAAATTCAAATAATTTAAAAAGTTCCAAAATTGGTAAAAGATAAAAAATACACGATTTATAATTATTATATAACTGTTTGATAAAGTTAAAACAATGGGAGAAGAAACACTGATTAACACTGTGGTTATTGCAAACTCAAATTTATATAATTTAAAAAGCTCCAAAATTGGGAAAAGATAAAAAATGCACGATTTATAATAAATTATTATACAACTTGAAAAAGTTGAAACGTTGGGAAAAGAAACACTGATAAACACTGGGGCTATTGTAAATTCAAATTCAAAATAATATATTATTATAAATTTCAATACCCAATCACGTTTACTGTAGGCCTACCTATATGTCTTGAGCATAACACATTGTTTCTACTACATACTCAATCTGACTTTTCAGCAGAATGTGTCAGAAAGTAAAGGCTAAAAACTATGTCATCAATTATTTATGGAAGCATGGTTCTGTGCTACAATTACATGCTTATGATTTTGTGATAATTATAACAGTTCCATCGTCACTTCTTCTCTTCTCTTCTCCAGCATCTTCTTTTTCTTCTTCTTCTTCTTCTTCTACTTACTTCTTCTACTTATTCTTCTTCTTCACCATCTTCTTCTTCTTCTTCTACTTACTTCTTCTTCTTCTTCTGCTTCTTCTTCTACTTACTTCTTCTACTTATTCTTCTTCTTCTTCTTCTTCTACTTATTCTTCTTCTTCTACTCACTTCTTCTACTCATTCTTCTCCTTCACCATCTTCTTCTTCTTCTTCTTCTTCTTCTTCTTCTTCTTCTTCTTCTTCTTCTTCATCTTCTTCTTCTTCTTCTTCCACTTACTTCTTCTTCTTCTTCTGCTTCTTCTTCTTTACTTACTTCTTCTACTTATTCTTCTTCTTCTTCACCATCTTCTTCTTCTTCTTCTACTTATTCTTCTTCTTCTTCTTCTTCTTCTACTTACTTCTTCTTCTTCTTCTTTTCTTCTTCTTCTTCTTCTACTTATTCTTCTTCTTCTACTCACTTCTTCTACTTATTCTTCTTCTTCTTCACCATCTTCTTCTTCTTCTTCTTCTTCTTCTTCTTCTTCTTCTTCTTCTTCTTCATCTTCTTCTTCTTCTTCTTCCACTTACTTCTTCTTCTTCTTCTGCTTCTTCTTCTTCTACTTACTTCTTCTACTTATTCTTCTTCTTCTTCTTCTTCTACTCACTTCTTCTACTTATTCTTCTTCTTCACCATCTTCTTCTTCTTCACCATCTTCTTCTTCTTCTTCATCCTCCTCTCCTCCTCTTTCACATCATTCCTCTCTTCTGATACTGACTGGTCTTTTTTCCTTCTTGGTTGCCTGCTATGGTCCAGAGATTATTTAGGGGTCAGTGATTCCTTGTGTTAATTCATACATCACACACAGTCATATTACGACCAGAATATCCAAGTTTTGTCTCCATTCTGCTTTGAGAATATACAATAAACTTATAATATTATGAGAATAATATGAATTGAGATTAAGTTCTGGCCAGAAAATTCAAGTTTTCAATTATGCTTAAACTAAGATTTAGTTATGTTTTAAATCTGCTCAAACTGACATTAGAGTTTCATTCTGCTAAAACTGAGTTTGTAGTTTATCTAGGTCTCAATCCTATAATCCCAGTCTCAATTTTGATCAAATTGAGATTATGTTATGTTCTAATTCTGCTTAAACTAAGGTTTAAGTTTCAAGCTGCTCAATCTGAGTCTAGAGTTTATCTAGGTCTCAATCCTATAATCCAAGACTCAATTTTGATCAAACTGAGATTAAGTTACGGAACGGTATGTTTTAATTCTGCTTAAACTGAGGTCAAGTTTCAAGTTACTCAAACTGAGTTTGGAGTTTATCTAGGTCTAAATCCTAATCCAAGCCGATCTATAGTTTCAATTATATTTCATGTTAATATCTGTCAAGATTCTTCAATGTTACAGAGTGTAACAATATTATGTTAATGAATGAATTATGTTAATAACATTACAAAATAATGTCAATGCTGAACTCCATATATGACACACTAGTTTAATCAAACAGAAAAATAAGTTTCTTAAATTTTACTTTCCAGTACGAACTGCTTGTATATGATCACTTTCCAATAATCAAATTACGACATAGCTTTTAACCATAAAATAGACTGCTATGACGTAATTTCAGCATTGAAAAATAAGTTTCAAATGAACTTTAAACCAAAATACATCAATATCTATATGAATTGGAATACTGTAGATATCCCGAGTGTTTCAAAAAGAATGACCAAATTTTAAACAGTTACATTCATTTCAAAAAATGGTGTAGGCCTACACAAACCAGGATAACTGATGCAGTAGCTACAGTACAAGAAGACAGACATCTTGCGAACAGTCTGGGATGAATTTGGCTACCGTCTAGATGTCGTCCGAGCATCAAAGGGAGGGCACATACAACACTTATAATACATCATCATAAACTTGATACTTCTGTTAGTAATTTTATGTAAAATTGGTTTCTGCTGTATTGTATTGTGTTGACTGGCTTATATGTCAAATTGTGATGTAGGTATACTACTACTGACGAGGCTAATATTAATATTCTATTCTATTTGTCTGCACCATTTTTTAAAATAAATATAACTGTTTAAAATTGGGTCTTTATTTTTAATTATTCTTTTAATGATACTCTATTCTATTTGTCTACACCATTTTCTAAAATAAATATAACTGTTTAAAATTGGATCTTTATTTTTAATTATTCTTTTAATGATACTCTATTCTATTTGTCTACACCATTTTTTAAAATAAATATAATGTTTAAAATTGGGTCTTTATTTTTAATTATTCTTTTAATGATATTCTATTCTATTTATCTGCACCATTTTTTGTAATAAATATAACTGTTTAAAATTAGGTCTTTATTTTTAATTATTCTTTTTGAAACACTCTGAATATTGAAGATAATAATTTGAGGTAAAAATGAAGCTTCAAGAATAGTAGATAATATCATGTTATATTTCTTAATAAATATATTTTTATATATAATGGTACCGTACATATTAAAACATCGAGCTATGCTAATATTACAGTGGTATATTATGTTGATTAGAATTATCACTTTTTATTTATTAATTACTAACATTTTCCAATTATTATCCAGTTATCATAGCACAACGTTAGTAGACTGTCTACTAATTTTGATCATAGCCTACTATTTATGTTACTGGTTTAGAATTAAGTCACTATGATAACACTGTTAAGATGACTAATGAATTTATTTTTTTTCATTTGTATAAATTGAAAAAATACGCCATAATTTATGAATTACAATATTCAATAACTCGTGCAAGCTTCTATATCAATAATTATTGTATAAATTATGTTATATGTATTTGATATTATATGATATTAATAGTTGTAACAAATATTTGTAGAAAATACATAGTAGAAAATAGACTTATACACTAGTTCTCACAAGGATACGGCTTTTGCTAACAGTTTCACTATTTTTACTATTCTAAACGTTCACTTTATTTTGTTAATGCCTCTATTTGAACTCGTTATAGTAATAACTATAAAAATATAACAAGCTACTTTGTAATTTCTGGTTGTGTTACAGCCAGTTGTAAAAATGCTGATCTTTTAGTCATGTGAACAATTAATTTAATAATAAATAAATATAATTGTGAATAAAAATACAACACCATAAAGGCCCGGTTGCACAAAATCTGGTTACATTTTAATCATGATTAATTTCATAGAATAATAATAATAATATAATATTCGAGTGACCTGGCTGGCTCAGGTCTGGTGTCAGAGTTTTCAGGTCTCAACTGATCAATTTCAGGGCCTCTGACATGACCTTACGACTGACCTTACAAATTTCATAGAAGAACTAACCAGATAAGGCTTTTTTTAAAAAAGGTTTCTCTGATTGGTTCTCGTGAAATTAATTACGATTAAAATTTAACCGGCTTTTGTGCAACCGGTACATAGTGTTGTAAAATATCATAATAAGCGGTGGATATAGTTATATTATGCTGTATTGAATATATAATATAAATGAGAACTCGATATATGTGTGAGTAATATAAATATAGGTGTAACGAGTAGGCCTGTATTAGGTAGTAGGCCATATAGATATAAATAATATACTGTAGGACATAATATATAAATTAAGAATAAAAAAGCTCTTAATTGTGATTTTTTCTTAGGTCTGATCAAGGAGGAATTCTGGTTGAAAATATGAATAATAATACTGTACTATAATGAATATATTTCTTGAGTAATTAATGAAATTCCTGATACAGAAACTATAGAAGAAATTTGAGAAATAAGGTAGAAGTCTGAATGGTCTAACATAAGATAAGTTGCTTTGTTGTAAATACATTCTTTTCGACTATTAATCAAAACTTTGATTCAAAAGTGTTTTTAATTCAAAGATTAGATAAATGCTTGCTATTGTCTAGCTTGAAGCATAAAGTAGAGAAATATTCATTATTTCTGTCATCTCTGCTTGAAGTTACTGATCTACAAATTAGATTATTGCAGAAAAATATTATTCGTAATAGTGTAATTAAACCAGAATAAGTTGAAACAAATAATAAAACCATTATGAACTCACAATAAAATAACATTTTTAATAAACTTTTGCAGTGAGAAGTGTAGAGCTCAATTTTGTTAGAAACTTTGAATAGTTTGTAAAATTATTGCAGAAAATATATAAACGATTATTCATGATAATAGTTGCACAAAAATACACTCAAAACTAAAACAAAATTGTTCAAATCAAAGAAATATACTGAGGAACTCATTTTTGGCAAGAAAATAATTGGAATTTATTGCAAGAATATCGCAATTGATAATTGAAATAATGAGCTGATTTGGCAAGAAAATAATTAAAATGTATTACTAGAATATCGCAATTAATATTTGAAATACTGAGCTGATTTATACCCTTAGAGATAAAACTAATTGCTCAAAAACACATTCAACAACTAAAATAGATTTGTGCAAATCAGTCAATTTCACTGAGGAACTAATTTTTGGTAAAATTATAATTGGAATTCATTGCAAAATATAATCTCAAATAAGCTACGTATGAGATTTTGCTCAAAAATACAATAAAAAACAATTGTGCAAGTCAAAAACTTAGCTGAGGAACTCATTTTTGGCAAGTAAATTCGACTAAAAAATATCATAATTGCTACAAAACCCTAAACACTTGTGCGCGTCAATTTCTGGTTGACAAAAATAGGAGTAAGAATAATTTTTATCACATTTTGGCATCACCGTAACTAAGTTTCAAAAAAGGTCTAGTTCATTAGAAAAACTAGACATGGAAGAATAATAATTTTCATCTGGAAAACCCGCTCTGAAAATGTGCGTGAACAATTTTCCACAACCTTTTGTGTTAAATGAACATACATGTTCAATTTTCTATAAAATTTTTAGTTTGGTTGGAAAGTTTTCTTTAGTTGTTCAACTCTCCAATGAGGACTTCGTTTCAGGAAACAGTGCAGTGTCTCGATTTTTCGGAGTCCTGAAAAACAGAGAAATAATGGAACAATTATAACTCTTTGTGATACATTCTATAATTCATTTAGAGTATAAAATCAACCTTCAAAATTTTCAAATCATTATTCCTGGACCGAAAATTAAGTGACGAAGCAGTGTGTGATTACATAACCCTAACTTTTGTACAACATTAACATTTTATCAAACTTTTTGGAGAGAAATAGTACAGGCTAAGCTTAGTTTTTCCTCCAATGTCATAATTGTATTATGATTATAATGTTGTATACGATAAATAGATAAATTATAAATCTGATTATAATCTCGTTAGACAATATGTTATGTTGGGACACACATTTTGATAATCTCTGTAAAAAGCTTTCAATAGTAATCTTTATCTTGAGAAAATTAAGAAACTGTGTGAATAATGAGGTATTGACATAGAGAAACAATAGCATAAGTTATTAGCATGACCTATTCCACCCTCTAGGTTTACTAATAATTGCGAAGTATTGCTACGACGCGGACTAGCTACAGTCGGGTATGGGTCGGGGTCGGTGACCGTACTGACAGGTGGAGATACCGGACCTACACTTCTCCCTCTATCCTGATTCTTTACCCTCTGCTTCTTTCGCGAGATTTTTACTTTCAGGGGAAGAGTGTTTACCCGTGGCGTTACTGGCCGATTCGGCCCTCGGCCTTTGGAATACAGGGTGGGTGTTAAGGGATATTAAGATAACCCTATACAAGGAGACGGATCTGACTATCAGATCCCTACCAATAATTCTATTTATAAAGGTAGTACGCAATCTGAACCAACTGCGAATTGGCGGCGAGCAAGCTGTACCTGCAAGCCCGGGATGTAGGTTTTCAATGGAGTTTAAGGTGAGAGCTATAGAGAATAGGGTGCAGGGTATGAGGTATACGGTATAAGGTATAGGGAACAGAGAATCAATAATAAGATTATTATTCTCTACAGCAAATAAATGTCTGCTCAATAATCCGCAATCTGAGAATTGCGCTCTATCTCTCAGCAAGCTGGACCTGCTAGCTAAATACAGTATATCAATTTCAATTATGTGGTAATTGAAATTTAGAGAATAAGGTTTTAGGTGTAGGATTTCTGAATCGCGAGCCTGCAGCTGCGAAAGGATTTTCAGCAATTCTGAAACTGCTAAACAGGATTTCCGCGCTAATCTGATGACTGCGCGCCGGTTATTAAGGGCTAATCTATGACTGCCCTCAAGGGTATAGGAATCACTCTCAATCGTCCGAAACGCTTTTAAATCAATAGTACGTATGTCGACTATTATGAGAGGATAGAAAAGATTTTTCACAGACACAGTCTGTAGAATAATATCGGGGAAGACAACAGTCTGTCGTTGTCAGGGTAGGAAAGGATTTTTCCAGGATTTTCCACAAGGAAAAATATCGAGTCAGAGACTTCTAATTCAGGAAAAGATTTCAATAGACTTTTCCAAGTAATTGCCAGTCTAAGGACTACCACAAGATCGATCTCTAATTTGCAACTGAGATCACGGGAAAATTCGTGAATTTTCCACAGGGAAAACCAGCAAATAATATTTGCTATTAAAGAAGACAGGTTTCTAAGAATTTTAGAAAGGATTCGCGGGTCTGAAAACCCGCGACTAGGACGATCTCGAATCTGGAACTGAGATCAGGAAGGATTTTAACACAGGAAGAATTAAGAGAAAGGATGCCGCAGTCTAGAAACTTCGGCGAGGAAGTCCTCAAGCTGTACCTGAGAGCTAGAAGGATTTTAGAATAGGGAAAGTGAAGAGAGAGAAAGAGAATGGACGTCGCAGTCTAGAAACTTCGACAAGGACGAACTCAAGCTGTACCTGAGTTCTCTAGGAAATGATTGGAATTTTCCTACTAGGTATTACAGCAAGTCAGAAACTGCTAAGCGAATTTAAAATACAGGGCCACTCTATAGTATGAAAACTAAGCAATGAAAATTTACCATAAATGATAATAATCTCTCTACAAGGATAAAAATTAAACGAGAAAACTATTCTCAAAAGGAACAGGGATTTTCCCACAAGAATAAAAATTAATTGAGTAGAACTATTCTCAAAAAGGACAGGGATTTCCCTACAAGAATAAAAATTCAATGGAGAAAAATTACTCTTAAACTAAAGGCCACCTTACTACAGAGAAGGAAAAATACACGGACTACCAGTCCTGACATACAGTTACCTGAATCAACGTGGATACTGATACGGAGAATAGCGAACCGATTCCCACTTCCCGCATTATAATTAAAAACGTCGTGAAGCGACAGAGTCGAGACTTATAAATTAAGCACTCAAAAATAACCCGCTATAAGTGCCTAGTTAAATTTCCCCACTCAACTATTTGTAGCCCAAACTTGAGATCCCTTACAGGTTTCAAAACAAGGATAACTCGTTCACTCCCAGTGATACGAATTTAGGAAAAATAACCAACAAGAAAGAAAATCCCCCAGGAAGTTCTATCTTAAAATACAGTCGGCAATTCGACATACAATATTCCATTCACTAAAATACAGAATTGAATATTACCCTCTAGTACACCACTATTAGGAGCGCCGCTCGGAACGCAGCCGTACACGAACCCGTTCACCGAACTACTACTTTCTCTCAGGTCTTCTTGGGGCTGCACCGGGTCGCTGAAAATTAGGAGGCCGGGGGAAAAGAGCTTCCTGACCAATGAGAGTCTGAAAAGACGATCACGCCACTGGTCATGTGACGGGTTTTGACTCAGCTGCTCCTGATGCTAAGGGTGCAGCAAATGATGACAATGATACTAATTCATATAGTAGATTAGGCCGGTAAACAACATTTCTATTCCAGAAATTTCATGAAGAGCGATACCGACTCAACTCGGTAGCCGAGTGGTAAACAAGATCTGGAAATATCTGGTTAGATGAATCCGCTGCTGATGATTTAAAGGGGTTGACGGCGATGGTGATAATGCATATACAACTACAAGTCTAACAAAATATATCCGGCAGTCGATCCTATTCTAATTCTAAAATAGAATAAATTCGCTAAATTACGCTGGACGACGGCTCTCTATCCGTCACAAAAATTCACTTTGTGACAAAGTGGATATCCCATGGTATAGGGCGTTTATGTCGCAACTTTCACTGTTATCTCAAGCCGATTACTGTCGATTTTTACTGTTTTGACCGGGTAAGAGTGTATGAACAGCACAATATTATAGACTACCAGCGTCATAAAGCTTCACAGGAAAGAACTACATGGACTATCAGCTTGAGATAGCAGTAAAAGTTGTTACATAAACGGCCTATACCATGGGATATCTACCTATGCTTTTGTTTCTCTATGGTATTAGTCACTACATAATTATTTTGGCCTTTTCCATGTTCATTTTTTTTATTTTTGTTTAATTCTTATATTTGTTCAACCCTGTAACCATACTAATCAAGAGACGAAAAAATGCATATGGAACATGAACGACCCCACACTGTAGTAAGTCAGGGGTTGTTTAAAACAATATTTTTCAACGATTTTCAGTTATATATTGTAATGTAATTTTTTTGGAAGAATAAATTTCAATTTCAATTTATGTTATGGTGCACGTCTTTCATTTGGAAAAACGAGCTATCAGAACAATTTGTAATATAAAAACGATGTATCCTGTAGAGCTTATTTTACAAATTTAAAAATAATGACTTTGGCATGTATCTTCATTTTTTAAAACTTGATTTATGTCAAGGAAAATTTAAATCAGTTCACTTCCAATGATACTGTTCATACATTTAATACAAGACATAGATATGACTTGGTAACACCGAGTGCTAGACTTAGCAAAACACTAAAAAGCCACAGTTATCTACAATGTAAACTGTATAACAAGATTCCTTTATCCATTAGATTGTTGCCGCTGAAAATGTTTAAAAGAACTATTGCTGGATGGCTTAAGGTTAGAGGATTTTACCATAGATAAACAATAGCATGAGTAGATATCGCATGGTATAGGGCATTGATGACGCAACTTTTACTGTTATCTCAAGCCGATAGTCCACGTAGTTCTTTCCCGTGAAGCTGTGTGACGCTGGTAGTCTCATACTGTGCCGTTTATACACTCTCACCCCAACAAAACAGTAAAAAACGACAGTAATCGATAATAATCGGCTTGAGATAACAGTAAAAGTTGCGACATCAATGCCCTATACCATGCGATATCTACTTATGCTATTGTTTATCTATGATTTTACTCAACAGATGAGTATCTAAATCGTAAGTAATGATTTTATAAATCTGACAAATCGATTCAATTATTTTAAAAATGAAAATATTGTTAAACTGAGAAACTGAGATACCTATTGTAAACTTGTTTTATGCTATGGCAAATAAAGATCTTGTATTCTTGTAATAATATTCCACGCTTATATCTTGGGAACAATGCGTTCAACCGAAATGACTAACCATTCCAAAATGAAGCTAGTCAAATTCTCTACAATTTTTGTTCAGTGGAGTTTTGTGATATTCTCAACAGTTTTCACTTCAACCGACATGACTAACCATTTCAAAATGAAGCTAGTCAAATTCTCTACAATTTTTAATCAGTGGAGTTTTGTGATATTCTCAACAGTTCCCGAGATATTCGCTCTTGAAGGAGTGTAATTTTTAAAAGAACCGGTTCTTATCCTATGTTTGCTCTTTCAGGGCTTATAACTCTTCAACAATGCAACGTGAAAATTAATGCTTATCGTAGATTTGTAGAGCATTAAATCCTCTTTTGATATGATGTATTATTACACTATTCCAAATTTTCCTTTCATTGTTATAGCAGCTTCAATGTAGGGGTGAAATTTTCAATGCTGCAACAATTATTGATCATTTGACAATGAAATTTGAAGAGTGTCTGGAATACATTTTTTCGACTATGCATTCTCTTTCAAAATACTAGTTTCGGTTGTTACAACATTATCAATTTCTAAGTGAGGTCCACGTTATAATGGCAGTGGAGAAAGATAGGAGAACAACGTTGCCCAACCGCTGACTTGTCAATGACTTCTATAGACGGTAGCTGATACAGATTTATTTATGTAATATTAACTGTTCATTCTCGTTTAAAATAAACAATTATATTTTACTAAGCAAGAAATTATATTTTTCATGAATTTACATAATTAAGATGAAATATTTTGTAAATGAATTATTAATTCTACATTGTTAAAAGACGATCTGGCATTAGAGGAAAGCGAGAAAGAGATAGCGCTATCAGCTTTGTTGAATGATAGACAAGGATAGCAATACCATTGCTAATCAAACACTGCCATTATAACGAGGACCTCTCTATAGTAAGAAGGTCAAAATAGCAAAAGTGCGCATCTCATCCCCTCTGTTGAAGATGTGGAACCGCTGAGTTGACACAAGGTTGAAAATTTCAACCCCTACATTTAAGCTGTTATAACAATGAAAGGAAAACTTGGAAAGTAGCCCAATTAAAATAAATGGTAATTATTATTAAAAGAAAATCCTAATCACGTTTAATAATTATTATTCATAATTTAGCATTTGAACAAATGTAATTTCTGATTTATTTCCATATCCTATACTATTAAACGAGCAACTTCTGTTTATATGTTTGTATTTCACCGGATCTCGAAAACGGCTCTAACGATTCTCACGAAATTCAGAACATAGTAGGTTTATAATATAAATATAAACATTCGATTGCACTAGGTCTCATCCCTGAGAAAACTCGCTGAAGGACATTAAAAGGATAATTATTATTCATACTTGGAAAAATAGCTGATAATAATAATTTCGTCGTCTGTTGGTGATGGAAATGAGTGAGCGAGTTCATGTGTGTGGGACTGTGTCAAAATTATGACTACTCAGCTGTTGAACTTTTTTAATCATTCAATCAGGTACTTAGTGCCGGTTGCAAAAAAGCCGGGTTATTTTCAATCCTGATTAATTCCAGTAGATCCATCTTTTTGAAATGGTCTTCTCTGATTTGGTTCACGTGAAGTTAATCAGGATTAAAATTTAACCGTCTTTTGTGCAACTGGTCCTTTGTAAGGGGAATTTTTGCATTCCTCTGGGAATTAATCTCAATTTACTGTTATTAGATGGGACATTTCTGTATGAATGTTATTATAATTTCTTCTTTCGTAATAATTTTGTATGCTTTTGTACTCCAGAGCGAAGCTCGGTCCCCGATATTGCAAAAGAAATGATAATATGAATAATTATACTAAACATGCTACCACAAACCATTCAAGCGTCACAACATCAACATTCCCATTCCTGCTAGAAATAAACAAAAACAAATGAAAGCAAGATCTAAATGAATGAAAAATAACTAAACATACAACAGACACCGATGAAAAATGGATAGAACTACAAATGAACAACTATTGGATAAAAATATAAAATTTTATTTTCGTCTTCAAGATACAGTTTACATGATATTGGCATTGTAACAATTTACATAGCATTAGTTTGATGATAAAATGTCAGGTTTTAGTCTAGAAGAATTTTTGCGACATGTGAAACAAATTGTGGTAATGTGAGCAGGTCTCAACAATTTGAGAAAAACCATGCAATGAAAACTACTGTAATTTCCAGAGAGAAACAACAGGAAAATGGTAGAACAGAATTGCAAAAGTTGTAAAAATAACGGATATGTGTCTATCAATATTGTAAAAACTAATAAATATTTTGGATTTCTTGATGCACAACAAATTTTAAATTTAGTTTTCAGTATGATGGGAGAGCAACAGATAAATTAATAATCAACATGAAACTTTAATCAATTGTCTGTTATTTTTTATATTTAATTAATTATTTCATTTTTTAATATTCAACTTAAACTGTGTAGCAAAAACAATGAGAATGTTGAAATTCTGAAAACTTTCCTAGGAAATACTGTACTAGTTATTCTCTATCCAATTTGAAATAGAAAAGTAGATCAACAAATGAAACTAGACAATATAAGCAAGGCCGCGGCAATCTAATACAAGCCCCGGCCTACGATATTGCAACGTCGCAGTGTAGGCCTACAATCTAATACATGATTGGTGAAAAAGATCAGCTGGTATTTTTAAAAATCTTATCACCAATCATTTATTAGATTCTAGGCCTAAACTGCGACGTTGCAATATCGTAGGCCGCGGCCTTGTATTAGAGGTGGCTTATGATATAAGCCTACTTCTAGATAGTCAAGTTATAGAGATATATTTTTCAATTAATATTGGGGTGTAAGAAATAATTTATGAAGCTTGGCACAAAATAAATACTTTCAACAAATTTAATCCTCATTTAGCACCTTATTCATTATTAATTCATACAATAAGCAGATCATCAAAATGATATGGAGAGAAAAAATAAGGTAACCTTGTGCTATTCCTCTCCCAAATTTAGATAAGGTTACACATAGTCCGAAATTGGTTAAGTCTTGTAGTTGTTCACTTCACAAAATTTTCAGTTCTTAATTATTTTCACAAAGTATATTTTTAAATTTAGATGCTTCAAAACCAAACATCGAAGAAAAATTTCGCATTATCACTAAAGTTTTAAGCCTTTGATTTATGTTTAAATATTTTTTTAAGATTCACTCCCTGTTTTGTGATTCATTAGTAGAATTTTTACTATTTTTCTGTGAAATCAAACATTCATTTTATCAATTTCGGTTTTTAATTCATTTGAGAATACATTTTTTATACAGTGTACATCACCAAAACATTAATTTCATTTTTAGAAATTCAAAATAGATTTTATTCTCTAATATGAAATATTTTTTCGTTGTATTACATTAATTTAGCCTTAGAGACAGGAAACCTTTCAAAATTTCACTGCTATACAGGGGTTTGCAGTCTTAATAGCATATTATTCAGTCATAGAAAAGATTTGAGGGTTCCAATCAATCCTTCAAATAATACAAATATTATAACAAGTGGTTCGGAAACCACCTTAAATTCTAGATCAATTCATCTCTCATCATCATCCGTCTCATTACCCACGCACAAGCCTAGAGCTTATAAGGGCATCATCCTCAAAAACGAAAATACTGCGAGGGGAAGATTAGAAATCAATAATAATGAGGTAAAAAATCTAAAATTTTTCATCCTGATTTAAGATCTTATGATGACGTAAAATGAATTATTTATTGAAAATAGAGTTTGAAAGGAGTTTCATCTGATAAATGATGACTTAAAATGAATTATCTATTGAAAATGAAGTTTGATAGGCGTGTAGAAGAGAAGAATTCAACAGAATTTGATAATAGTAGAATCAATAAGTAACACTAATAAATCATTCAACAATAGAATTTCAAGATTTGAAATGAAAATCTAAAACAAGTAGAAACAAATACTTGTAACTGGAGTCATTATTTGTTTGAAACTTCATATTTCTATCAGTTCTAACAACTAAACATGATAATCACACAAATCATTAACTTTATAAATTCATTCATCACAATAACAATTTTAAAATCAATTCTAAAAAGGCAATAAAATATTACCTTGTAAATAATGAAAGTTTCAATAAAATATTCAAATAATATAATTTAAAAGGATTACTAAATTCTATTTTTAAAGTCACTAGTTCAACGTGTGGCTCCAATGATAATATATGAGATAATATTGTATCAATTACACTAGAAAAAAACAAGAAAAGGAACTAAATTTATCATGTTTTCAAAATATAATATCAATAAATTAATAATATCCATCCAATCTCTCAAAGAAATAGGTTCATAGGTGAACTCTCAAGAAATATTTAGATAGTTTTATTGCTTGGTAAGATATGTTGTGGAATTTATCCATACGGTAATTGAAAAAATATTCGTTTATGTTGTCAATACCACTATATTTGTTTTAAATAAATTAAAATTACAGAGAAAATTACAGTGTAATTTGAATTGATTTTGAACAAATATACAGGTATTGACAACATAAACGACTTAGGCTAGTCACACACCAGTTAGTCAAGACAAGACAAGACACTTTTAGTCACAAAACTTCACATAGTTGCTTATGAACACATGTCTTATTGCAATGACTAATCAGTGTGTGTTGCGTCATAAGCAACTATGTGAAGTATTGTGACTAAACGTGTCTTGTCTTGACTAACTGTTGTGTGCCTACCCTAAGGCTACGCACAGACCTGTTAGTCAAGACAAGACAAGACAAGACACGTTTAGTCACAATACTTCACATAGCTGCTTATGACGCAACACACACCGATTAGTCATTGCAATTAGACATGTCTTCATAAGCAACTATGTGAATTTTTGTGACTAAACGTGTCTTGTCTTGACTAACTGGTGTGTGCCTAGCCTTATTCTTTCAACTATTTTGATAATACATTAAGATAGACCGAGAAATAATTATATAGAAGCTAATATATTAGCTTTGCCACTGCCTTCTATATCTATCTATATCAGTGATATAGATAGTAATCTAAAGATGACAAATGGATAACTTTATAAAAATAAGGAATAAATAAATAAAATAATCTCTTCATCTCATAATCATGATTCCATTCAATGGAATTATAATTAATTAAGTAAATAATGATAGAATCTTAAAATTTGTTTAAAATTGTCACATAATATTACAACTGACCTCCTTTAGTGATACTCATTCATAAAAAAACGTTTTTGTGAACTAAAAACTAATTTAGACTCATAGTTTTCTACAAAATACAACAATGACTTAAGCATGACTAATAAAACACCAATTCACAATGAGGCAGCTGGACATTTCCCTCAACCATTACTTAGTACCAGACCAGTTTGCATCACAACAAATAAATAAATTTATTTATTTTTATTTGCCAAAGTTATCTTCACTTTTACTATAGTGTGGTCCACGTTATAATGGCGGTATATCTGATTCAATGTTCATTCTTGTTTAAAGGTGAGGTTGTACTCTAAGGCCCGGTTGCACAAAATCCGGTTTTTTTTTTTCTTGGAGAAGAATTTCTTTATTTATTCTTTTTACAATGGAGCACAGATCGGGAGAGAAAAACTAAGAATACCTTGTACTATTTCTCTCCCAAATTTAGGTAGCATTAAATTTTAACCGTGATTAATTCCACGAAAACCAATCAGAGAATGCCTTTTTGATAAGACGGCTTCTCTGATTGGCTCTCGTGGAATTAATCACGATTAAAATTTAACAGACTTTTGTGCAACCGACACAAAGACCTTAAAGATGCATAGACTCTCATGCAGCGCTAGTGTCGTACTTGGAATTGAAATCGGCCATTGAGGGGGCAACCTATACCATTATTACATACCAATGCCTTTGTAATCTACAATATTACACATATATAATATCTCGTGCTAAAATACCCCAATGGTGGCCTTCAATTTCAAGTAAGAGCTATCGTTGGGAAGGCATAGGCATTGTGGGTCTATATCTCTTCAAGGTCTTTGGTATGAAAATTCAAATTGACAGTGAAATTTCCCATGATTCTAAAGCAATATGATATATTTTTTTCATGGTCTTGCCTGAATCTTCGAGTATATAGTGTCTCCCACACTTATCAAAATCCCCTCAATAGGATTATTGTAGAAGTTTAGTTTAAAGTAGAAAGTATAGGATAATTCTGTACTAGAAAACCATGGGATATCTTTGTATGCTATCTTTTCTCTATGTTATCACCACAAATAATACGGTATCAACACAATATGATACAGATCATCTCAAATTGATACACAACACCATAATTTGATACAAAACTTCCAAATTGAATGAATTCTACAAACAATGGGATGTCTTTTTTATGCTATTATTTCTTTGGTATCACCATATTGATACAGTATCACCATAAATGATACAGTATCACTTTTTGTGTAGTTGAGAAGTTGATATTGTGGTTATTATTCATATTGAATGAAAAAGACTAAGAAATTGTCAAAAAAACACAGATTTATGATACTTAGAAAGATCGGTTTCGGTTATTACACCATTGTCAATCTCTGATAAACTGATTGTTCTCTTTATCAGAGATTGACAATGGTGTAATAACCGAAACCGGTCTTTCTAAGTATCAATAAATGTGTGGTTTTTTGACAATTTCTTAGTCTTTTTCATTCGATACAGTATCACACCACATAATACCAGTATCATCATCTCAACTTGACACACAATAACATAATTTGATACAAAACTTCCAAACTTTGAATGAATTCTACAAACAGTGGGATAACTTTTTATGCTATCTTTTCTCTATCGTATCACCATATATGATACTGTATCACCACAAAATGATACAGTATCACACCACATGATACAGTATCATCATCTTAACTTGATA
>NC_052516.1:10791160-10824664 GCF_014356525.2 Nilaparvata lugens
AATTGATTACTATATAAACCTGAACCTATATTGATATTATACCAATATATTTAATAATCCATTAGACTTAAGAACTGTCCTTGAATCCAGGCAAAAATCTACCACTGTTGATATTATTTTGTTCAAAAAGATTCAACATTTATTAGTATTTGATATTACAATAGCATGGAAGACAATAGCTGATAACGTTATCACCAAAGAGTTTCCGCTTGAAATCATATTTCAGAACAAATATTTTATTTCAAACAATATAGTGTGTATTGGTGCTACAACGAGGCCCATAGTTTATTTCCAAATATAACTTGTAAACTTTGTAGAATTCAGTACATATAATTATCACTCCAATGTAAACTATTTGAAGAGAATAAAATTTGATCTGATTACAAGTCAATTTATGAAATAATTGACGCTTCTTACATCTTTCTTCTTTCATTTTGTAAAATAATTTTCTGCTACTGTTCTTATTCTATTGAAAGACACTGTCAATTTCAGTTAGCCTACACACACCATACAAGAAGCTATGTAAATTTGCATATACCACAAGTACGGTTATCAAAGACCTTAAGAAGCCATGTAAATGTAGGTTTGAGACTCTTCAATCACCTTCCTCAGGAAATAAGAAATTTCCCGTTTTTGAAGTTTAAAGATGCACTTTAGAATTTTCTAGTCAGAAATCCCTTTTACAGCTTGAAAGAGTACTATGAGAAGTGAATATTTGAATGTATTATGAATTTTAAAAAATGTATACTTTGATGTTATTATGACTTATATTGTATAGAAATATATTAAGATGTAATTGTAATGTATTATAACTATCTTGACAATGTCTCATGCAATCGTGTAATTGTTCTTGGACAAATAAAAATATTCTATTCTATTCTATTCTACTGTGAAATGTTTCTGTGCAATATATTTATATAATTACTAGCCGTCAGGCTCGCTTCGCTCGCCGTATCCGTCTAGCCAGGGGGCTCCGCCCCCTGGACCCCCGACTGGATCGTCCAAGAATGAGATCAGCAGGCTCGCTTCGCTCGCCTGCATTTTTTCATTTTTATCATATTAGGACAATCCAGTCGGGGGTCCAGACTAAACGTCTGGCTAAACAGATATGGCGAGCGAAGCGAGCCTGACGGCTAGTAATATAATATTCCCAGGATTGAAGTAGTAGTGCCCAATCAATTTTTCCGCGATAAATGCATTTAAATCTTCAACTTGGTGCCAACCTAACAAAATCAACTCAACTTAATGCCAACCTGACAAAATTATTAATTTAGTTGCCAGTTAACAACTGTTTCGAAGAGGTACTCTATCTAGATTATAGTTCTATAGTAACATATGATATGGAAATTTCAATTCTAATTAAGAGATTGGGAGAAGAAGAATATACATGCTAAAAGACGAACTTAAAACCCTTAAAAACAACCCTTAGAGTTGAAATATTGCCAAAAGATTTCTTAGTGCGCCTCTAAAGGGCCAACTGAACATACCTACCAAATAAGAACATTTTTGGTCCGGTAGATTTTTAGTTATGCGAGTGAGTGAGTGAGTGAGAGAGTGAGTGAGTGCCATTTCGCTTTTATATATATATAGATTTCCATGGCTCAAATAAATCATATTTCTATTCTATTCATCTTGCGCAGAGGGTCAGTCTCGTTTGGTATCTATTGGTGGTAAACAAATATAGAAAAATATTCAGTTAGGAGGTGAATAAATATTGAGAATTCATAAATTTATAGATTCTAGATTCTGTAATTAAATTTGTGAATTCACCACACAGTTTCAACATACACGTGGTGAATATTTCCCTATCATTTTCGAATTTTTATTATCTAATAATAATTTTTTTTCAGTTATTGTATCAAATTCGTTTGAGCCACTGCATTTACTTATTAACTATTTTTACTTTTATCATCAACCACTAAGCGACCTTGAGATTCAAAGTTGACCTCGAATTAAGTTACACATTTAAAAAAAGAAAATGGAATAGGTACTTTTATTCCCCTTGCTGAAGTGGACTAGATGTAGCCTATTTTTTTAGATTGCAACATATATATTCTGGCTTATGTTCTTTTCAATTAAACTAGTTTTAAAGTGAACCTATTTTGTTTCACCTTTTCTTTTTTCTATCTTTATCCTGACAAAATATGTAGTAACAAAAATATAAGAATGTTGATTAGGCCTACTGTCCTGTATTTGGCGTTTGCTTAACAATTATTGTAATGTCCATGCAAAAAACAATATTATTACTAAAAAAGTTTGTCAATTTTACCATTCATATAGCCTCATGCGTCTCATGTGTATTTTCAGATTCAGAAAGGATTGAATTGTATAACTAGAGACAAGACATTCAAAAAATAATTTTGATTGATCAACTCACAAAATAATTACAATAGACGTATTCGAATACATGAAAGAATGTATTTATCAGTAAATTCATCCATTCTTGATTTGGGTTCATATAGATATTGAATTTAGCTTCAGTGAAGTGTATCATACATGATAGGTAATAATTTATTACTATACATCATATTGTAGTTATGTAGTCCTTATTGTATCATTTAGAATATTGCCATTATTCAACTTTAATCAATCTGAAGATAATATAAACTATGATATAGACCCAGTGCTTAATTTGTGAATTTTCAGGTGCTGGAACTCTGGCTGGCCCGACTACCGGGGGGTATGAAATACCCCCCAGAAGAAGGGGGCCCACCGCCGGAAAAAATGTTCTAGATTTAGCCTTAAAAACCCAGTTTCAAGTCTGTTTTCAATTATTTAAATTTTCAATCAAGTTTAACGTGAAACAAATAGAGATTTGATCAAATTAAATGGAGGTTAGATATTTTTAGCTGCAACTACACTAGTTCCGGGCTCCGGTCGCCCTGGGAGGTTACCGGAACGCCGTTTCAGGGCACTTTCCTACGGTCCTTCAAAGTTTACATGTAATCCTTGAGAGAAGATTTGTGAGCTTGCCACACACAGAAATAAAAATCAGCTGTTATTATCATTGCGTCATCCAACAGCAGTCAGTAGATCTGTTTTTACTTTCCTTGCCCTATTGCCATAGGTAAGGAAAGTATTGCTTTCCAAAAAAAATTAAGGTACCCTAATTTCATGTTTTCTATACGTTTCAAGATCCCCTGAGTCCAAAAACATGATTTTTGGGTGTTGGTCTGTGTGTGTATGTGTGTGTGTGTGTATGTGTGTATGTCTGTGAACACGATAACTCCATTCCTAATTAACCGATTGAGTTGAAATTTTAAACTTAAAATCCTTATACCATGAGGATCCGACAATAAGAAATTCAATAAAATTCAATTCAAGATGGCGGAAAAAATGACGGATAATTACTAAAAAACCGTGTTTTTCATTTTTTTCTTGAAAACGGCTCTAACGATTTTCTTCAAATTTATACCATGGATAGCTATTTATAAGCCCTATCGACTGACATTAGTCTCTTTTCTGAGAAAATTTCAGGAGCTCCGTAATATTCTTGAGAAAAATGGCGGATAATGACTAAAAATCCATGTTTTTCACGGTTTTCTCGAAAACGGCTCTAACGATTTTCTTCAAATTTATACCATGGATAGCTATTTATAAGCCCTATCAAATGACATGAGTTTTTTTTCTAGGAAAATTGCAGGAGCTCCGTAATATTCTTGAGAAAAATGGCGGCGTACTAAAAACCATGTTTTCCACAATTTTCTCAAAAATAACTTGACCGATTTTTTTCAAATTCATACCCTGTATAGTTATTCATCAGCTCTATCAACAGGCATGAGTCTTCTTTCTGGGAAACCAATGGGGGTCCACCCCATCCTTGGGAAATGGACTTAGTAACCACCTTCTCGTGCATGAGGTGGGTAGGTAGCGCAGTTCATAAAAAGAACACATAGTTGAGATATTTCATCTGTAGAACAGCTGTTTTGACGACTTTAAAAAAATGACAACTAAAAAAATAATCGAATTTCACAATTCACACAAAGAAAAAGTACTCTGAAAACAATTATATATACACATATACAGAAGTCTGATCGTAGTTTCAAATATGAGCAAGGAAAGTTGTGTGAGTGTACCACACCAGATTTTTCTATTTTCTTTCTACTGATTCACAACATTTTAATTCTTAATAATGTCGCGGTACAAACGACGTCCAAACTTGGGACATAGAACTCGAAATACTGTAAATTTAGAAATACCATTCAATTTCCCAGCAAGCTGCATTCAACTAAAAATACAAACTGCTGCACAACTAACTAAGCACATAGGAAGTCCATATTGAGATATAAATGTAAATACTGATTGTTAAATGATTATCATAAGAGTATAGTGCATCAGATTAAGCTAAGACTAAGCACACCTGAGGAGGCGCGGCTTGGTGATACAAAGTGTTGATCTTATGGAGATTGCCTTATCACACCGTTCCACTCGAAATTTTTCGTTTAAATTATATCTGAGACCTGATAATTGGAAATCTAAGATCAAAATTTGCATAGATGGAGTGGAGCTCCTGAAATTTTTACAGATATGGGACTTGTGGCAGTTGATATAGCTTATCAATGACTATTTTAGGTATGAATTTGATCAAAATCGTTGGAGCCGTTTTCGAGAAAATCGCGAAAAACCCTGTTTTTGACAACATTTTCGCCATTTTAGCCGCCATCTTGAATTGCATTTGATCGAAATTGTTCGTGTCGGACCCTTATAGTGTAAGGACCTTAAGTTCCAAATTCCAAGTCATTCCGTTAATTGGGAGATGAGATATCGTGTACACACACACATACAGACCAATACCCAAAAACCACTTTTTTGGACTCAGGGGACCTTGAAACGTATAGAAATTGGGGTACCTTAATTTTTATCGGAAAGCAATACTTTCCTTACCTATGGTAATAGGGCAAGGAAAGTAAAAAATTGAAAAGAGTTGAAATACTCAATAGTAGGGCTTGGGCTTCTAAAGGTGCGTACAGACTTTCGCTCTGCTCTGCTTCGCTCATCTCTGTTCTGCAACCGAACGTCACTCCAGCAGAGCGATTGATGATCGACCGGGGAGCAACAGTGGTTCGACCGGGGAACGCGAGAAGATCTAACATCTTCCGTAACGTTCATGATGGGTGCGTGGGCGGCGCGACTGTGGTTCGATGGTGGTACGAGGGCGGTACGAGGGAGGAGCGTGCTCGGTGCGGGTTGGAAGCGCAAATATGTGTACGCAGCTTTATGTCGCAAAAATATAATTTTGTGGGCAAGTTTGTGAAGATGGAAACAGATACAAATATTCTGATAAGTTGAAGGAAGCAATGAAGACTTGAGGGAGAGGAATAACAAGGAATAAGGAAAGAAGAAGAGAACCTGAATCAGGATTTTTACAAGAATTGAAACAATTTAGGCGCAAAATTATGTGATTTATCACAGAGATAAAATACACTGCATTACAACGTACATTTCGACATTCTGATAATAAAATATACATTTACAATAATAACTTTTAACATTTTTTTCTCGTTTAACACTAGATTGAGTTCAGTATCAATATTAATATAATACTATTATATTAATATTAATGTATAATCCACTACTGTAGTCTTCAGAGTAGTTTTTGTATTGTCCTAACTATATACGCTAATAACTATTTAGATTTACGGTAATATTATAACGCAGGCTTTATTTAAAATAACACTATTTGGTAGATTACTGAATGACTTTAGTACTTCCTAAGTTACAATATGCTTCTTAAAATTAAAATATAATATTATTTACAATGAAACAACACTATATAATACAACACAAGTAAAGCAGAAGACCATTACAAGAGAATACTGAAAGCTTACTAAAAAAAATCATGGAGAAAATAAATCACATGTTATCTTAAGCAGCGTTTACACCAAAGTTATTAACAAAATGTGAATAAATTAATCCTTATAGATTCTATTAGATTGAATATAACTTATCATACACATATGTTCATCATGTGTATGATAAGATAATATCCTATACTATTAAATGAGCAACTTCTGTTTATATGTTTGGATGTTTATATGTTTGTATTTCACCGGATCTCGAAAACGGCTCTAACGATTCTCACGAAATTCAGAACATAGTAGGTCTATAATATGAAGATTCGATTGCACTAGGTCTCATCCCTGGGAAAACTTGCTGAAGAACATTTAAATGATAATTATTATTCATCCTTGGAAAAACAGGTGATAATAATTATTTCGTCGTCTGTTGGTGATGAAAGTGAGAGAGCGAGTTCATGTGTGTGGGACTGTGTCAAAATTATGACTCAGCTGTTGAACTTTTGTAAACATTCAATCAGATACTTAGTGCTGGTTGCAAAAAAAGCCGCGTTATTTTCAATCCTGATTAATTCCAGTAGATCCATCTTTTTGAAATGGTCTTCTCTGATTTGGTTCACGTGAAGTTAATCAGGATTGAAATTCAACCGGTTTTTGTGCAACTGGGCCTTTGTGAGGGATATTTTTGCATTGCTCTGGGAATTAATCTCAATTTACTGTGATTAGATAGAGCATTTCTGAATGAATGTTATTATAATTTGTAAATAAAAACTTTATATTTGTTTATAAAAATATAATTTGTTTTTAGAAAGCAGAAATTTTAAACTTAACCTCACTTTGGACTATTTATGTACCAAAATCAAGGAATTGAAGAAGTTTTGGGCAATTGCCTGTTTCTCTTCCCAAATATCGTGTTTGTGACTGTTCTAATAAATAAATAAATAAATAATTTCTTCTTTCGTAATAAATTTTTCATGCTTTTGTACTCCAGAGCGAAGCTCGGTCCCCGATATTATTCAATCTAATAGAATCTATAAGGATTAAGTTATTAACATTTTGTTAATAGCTTTGGTGTAGACGCAGCTTAATATCTTTTCTCCATGAAAATATATAATATATATTATAGGTGAAATACAGGTTACAAAATTACAGGAATACAATAGATAAGTTTGTAATATTTATAGACCTATTCAAGATTATAAAATTAATTATTTTGGGGAAGATATTGGATCAATCAAATTGATTTGTTTGAAAAATATAGAGGAATAAATTTGTCAGGAAGATCATAATTGGATAAATCAGAGATAATAAAAAAGGAGTAAATTTGTATAAAATATCGAGACATGGAGCCCTGATTGATCTCAACAAATCCTTGAAGATGTGAGATTTCGAAAAATGGAAGGTTCTTATCCCTAGGCATCAGATTAATTGATATTGCTTTCCATGAGGAAACACTATATAATAACTTTGTTATAGTTCACACACTGTGTTACTTGTAAATATTTGAAAAAAAAACACTTACTTTTCTTGGAGTATTGAGGAATAAATTTCACTCCTGAGGAGGAGCTCCAAGAAAAAGTAAGTGTTTTTCAAATATTTACAAGGAGCACAACGTCGAGCTACAACTAAGTTATCAGGTTATTATTTAGTGGAATCAATTTTCAATATAAAGAAGTCTTATATAGAGAAGAAGCCCGGTTATATAAAGAAGAATATAAAGAAGACTGGTTGCACAAAAGCCAATTTCACGAGAACCAATCAGAGAAGGCCTTTTTGATAAGACGGCTTCTCTGATCGGTTCTCGTGGATTTAATCAAGTTTAAAATTTAACCGGCTTATGTGCAACTGGCACTGATAGTTTAGAACACTTCTAGAAAATCGAATAAAATTCGTAAATATAGAATAATAGAATAATTATTATTTGAAGACAAGAATTTGAAGATTGGTAGACTTTGATCCATTGACTGAATATTATTTCAAACATATTTTTAAACAAGACATAATACTAATGAAGAAAAATGGAACCTATATAGCAATATTGAATGTAGACCTACTAATTTCACCCAATAAGAAATATTTTATTTCTCCTAATATAGACTTTGATCCCTGGACTAAATATTATTTCAAACATATCTTTGAACAAGACATAATAAAAATAAAGAAAAATGGAACCTATATAGCATATTGAATGTAGATCTACTAATTTCACCCAATAAAAAATATTCTATTTCTCCTAATAAATATTGAATAATTTATAACATATTTAGAAGTTTTTTCAATAGCTTGACAGATTACTTAGTGGAGACAGTTTTAAAGAAGCCAAATTATTCAGATTTTGGAAAATTTGGAGGAATTTAAATTCAATCTGATTGTCAAAAACCGTTTAACCACAAGACTATACTTTTATTCCATTAACGACTCTTAGGCCCGTTTTTACAACAGTCGGTTAAATTTCAACCGTGATTAATTTCACGAGAACCAATCAGATAAGGCGTTATTGAAAAGACGGCTTCTCTGATTGGTTCTCGTGGAATTAATCAAGGTTAAAATTTAACCGGCTGTTGTGCAACCGGCACTTAATTACTCATAATGTGGATAGAAGTGAGTATTCATACAAATTAAGTGCCGGTTGCACAACAGCCGGTTAAATTTTAGCCGTGATTAATTCCACGAGAACCAATCAGAGAAGCCGTCTCTCCGAAAGCGCCTTCTCTGATTGGTTCCCATGGAATAAATCTCGGTTAAAATTTAACCGGCTGTTGTGCGACCGGCACTTAGAGTTTTATTTACTGTACCATTAATTGTTGGAAGAGTATTTATAGTAAGTTTCAATTTCTTGTTCAAGATACATGCAAACGCTATAAACTAGAGCTATTTATTATAATTATATTGGCTCTCAAAGATGATTTGTTGCAGTTTTGACCAGTAATGTATAGTGAGGTCCAAGTTAAAATCTGACAACGTTGCAGAGCTAGAAAAAGATAGCGCTATCTGCTTTGACGAATGATAGACAAGGATAGCAACACCAATTATAATCAAATACTGCCATTATAACGTGGACCTCATTATAGAGATAGTGATCTGAGGAATATTCTTTGCTCTAGATTTAGCTTTTTGTATGAACCTCTTCGAACATTAAAATTTAATGTTTGATTTAATAAAACACTAAAATTTAATGTTTGATTTAATAAAACATTAAAATTTAATGTTTGATTTAATAAAACATTAAACATAGTTTATCCTAAACTATTACAGTCAGTTACATCAATTTATTTCTACAGTCAGGTTTTCATGTAATATTGAATAAGAGTAGATTTAGATGATAGATATTTATCTAAAAATATGTATTTCAGAATTGACTAGTGAAGTTCTATCATTATCAAGGACTAATTTACATTACAACATATCCTGGCAACAAGTTGCAAGATTTATAGTGAAAGTATTACCACATGCTGTAATACAATATAAAATACAGATGGAAATAAATTGGAAGTTGCATTTGTTCAAATGCTTATTAATGAATAATTATAATTAAACGGAAATCCCAATTAAATGCTGTAAATCACCCCGAAGACTTCTGCTACTGCAAATATTGACAGCAGGGTGAACAGTTAGATGGAAATTCGATGAACGCTACTATTCAAAAATCTGGTGTGGCGCACTCACACAACTTTCCTTGCCGTTATGAAAATTGATCACCTGACGCTAGTGTTCCCGCGCATCTCAAGTCTACTATTCAAAGATTTGAGCCAGCTGGTGACAGGGCAATAACGCTGGAGACACACATGAGGTCTGCTATCTCTTCATAGTGAATGATTTAATAGAATCAACAATAATTTGCAATTGAATAATCACATTTTCTCGAATTTAAGCTTATTTTCAATTTTAGGTGAAAATGTTACTGAACATTAATTGTAGAGATTTTCATGCTCAATCTACTCCACTTGATTTTCTTTGTTTCAATTGTATCTGAAGCCTGATAATTGGGAATCTATCTGCATTGATGGGGCGAAGCTCCTGAAATTTTTACAGATATGGGACTTGTGGCAGTTGATAGAGCTTATCGATGACTATTTTAGGTATGAATTTGATCAAAATCGTTTGAGCCGTTTTCGAGAAAATTGCAAAAAACCCTGTTTTTGACAACATTTTTTACCTTATACAACATACCTTAATTTTTTTCGGAAAGCAATACTTTCCTTACCTATGGTAATAGGGCAAGGAAAGTAAAAATTATTATTAAAAGTTATAGGAGGTACCGGGTTCGATTCCCGGGCTGACAAATAATTTCTGTATAGTTGCGTTCATCGAATTTCCAACTAGCTGTTTACCCTGTTGTCAATATTTGCAGTAGCAGAAGTCTTCAGGGTGATTTACATCATTTAATTAGGATTTTCGTTTAATAATAATATTGATACAATTTAGTTGCAACATGTGACTATGGACAAGTTTTGCAACATGCTGTGATACAAATAAATGTTGTAATGTAAACGAGTTGTAAGTAGAAAATTTGGGGATTTTAAGCTAATTGACATTATATTCTTATTTTAGTTGATATTACTATAGTTTTGATAGTGGGTCCATTAATTTATTCGTAAAAGACTATGGTATTATATTAATAAATTCAGAGATGAGGGTTGGATCATGCATTAGGCCTATCAGAATATTAATGACAGGAAAATAATAATGCCGAATTCTTAGTGTGAATTATGTCAAAAACAAACCAACAGCTCTAGAATACTATAGTTTTGATAGTGGGTCCATTAATTTATTCGTTGAAGACTATGGTATTATGATAATTCAGAGATAGAGTTGGATCATGCATTATTAGAATATTAATGACAGGAAAACAATAATGCAGAATTTTTAGTGTGAATGATGTTAAAAACAAACCAACAGCCCTAGAAAATATATAATTTGCTGCAAATGCAAAGGATGATTCAATAGATTGAAAATTGGATGAATAATTTTAAACAAAATTTTACATTGGAAGACTGCAAACCCCTTTGACATTTTCTTCTTCTTCTCAGGTTATTCCAATATAAAACATGTTTAGTAACTTTATAATACCATATTCTTGGATCACAACATCATAGATCCTTGGATTTTTCAAATCAAGTAGATATATTATCGATCATATTCTTAGATCATATCATTGATTCTTCCAATACAAGCAGTAGATTCATAGTTTTACTTTTTGTGTAGTTGAGAAGTTGATATTGTGGTAATTATTCATATTGAATGAAATTCAATTCAATTTTCAATTTCAAAAATTCAATTTTTGACAATTTCTTAGTCTTTTTCATTCAATTCATAGCTTTATTTTATATCATAGATCTCTCCAATATCGAATACAATCACTAGATATATTAATTCACATTCTTAGATCATATCATTGATTCCTCCAATATTAAATACGATCAGTAGATTCATATTATTAGATCAAATCATAGTTCCTTTCAATTTTTTTTAAGCTAAAGATGGAACTCAGAGTACTTGAAATTAAAGGTTCACTAGGAAGCTCTCAGATAATAATTAATAAATGAATAAAAATACACTAAATTTCAGCTCATCTTGAATGAATAGATAAAAAAATACAGCATAAGAAAAGATGCTTTGTTAACTTGGATAATCAAGTATGAGATTTTTGTACTTCGATTATAATATTCATTGATTGAAAGATCAACCAACCAATCGAATGTTAAATAATATAGAATTAACACGCAAAGGTTACTCATTACAGTTAGAATAAATTTAAAATCACACAGATTGATACAGCTGAACTACAAAAACTATATAACCAGTTACTGGTTACTGGTTATATAGTTAGGTTAGGTTAGGTTAGGTTAGGTTAGTAACTATATAACCAGTTACTGGTTACTGGTTATATAGTTACTGTAAGCTGAGATTTTTTTCAATTCTGTTAAAATTCAACTTAAGTAAAACATTTGAAAAAATGGCTCTATTGAATTAAGCATTCTACTAAGAGATCCACAAATTATTCCTCAAACCTTTTTAAAGTGAGAACCCTGGGAGATACAAGAAGTATTTATCATTTATAAAAATAGATCGTTCAATAAAAATACACCAATATTCTGTGTTTAAAATGTTCTGCAAAATATTGCCAACTTTTTAATTTTTATCAAGACTGTTCCCACAATCATTATACCTATTAACTTCAATTATACATGCCCTGTTCATAATTCTATCATAAGTTCAATATATGTACTGTATCCTATACTTTATGAATCAATAATAAAATTAATAAACAAGAAGAGTTTCTTACAATATTCATTTAAGAAACACATAGTAATCACATCATCACATTGAATTACCCAATGGTTTGAATAAAATTGTTCAATTGATTTCTCACCTTTAGAAATTAGATTATTACAGTTTGATTCATGAATTTTGAAAAGTTATGCTAGGCACACACCAGTTAGTCAAGACAAGACAAGACATGATCAGACAAGTTTAGTCACAATACTTCACATAGTTGCTGCTAGTTATGCTAGGCACACACTAGTTAGAGAAGACAAGACAAGACATGATCAGACACGTTTAGTCACAATACTTCACATAGTTGCTTATGACGCAACTCACACTGATTAGTCACTGCAATTAGACATGTCTTCATAAGCAACTATGTGAAGTATTGTGACTAAACGTGACTAGACTTGTCTTGACTAACCAGTGTACGCAGCCTAACTTTTCAAAATTCATTAATCAAACTGTAATATCTTATGTAAGTGAAAAATTAATTCTTAAACTTGATTCAAATCATTAGGTAATGCTATATGATAATGTGATTATTATGTGTTTCTTAAATAAATATTGTAAGAAACTTTTCTTATATATTCAACAAAGAAATAGCTCTATGGTTGAGAGGTTCACAAAATATAGGGTGAAGCTTTAATCAAGAAGCTTATGGATAACATCATTCAATGAATCAAAATTAAATTAATGATTGAATAAAAACACAAATATACGTTGTCAAATTCTACACTGATTTATTTAGTACACGACCATGGTTTGGTACACGACCATTGACAGACTGTCAATGACTGTCATTGACTGTCAATGACTGTCATTGACTGTCAATGACAGTCATCTTGAAAATGTGACCGGTGTGGTCACGAAACCTTGGTCGTATACTAAATAAATCAATGTAGAATTTGTCAACATATTTGTGGTTTTATTCGATTATGGAACGGTTCTACAATATTGACAATGACTCAGTCGAATTATTAAATTCATGGATAACGGATGGTTAATGAAATAGTGAAGATTTAATTAATGGATGAAAATGGATAATGGATGATTTATGGATAGTGGAGACTCAGCTTCCCATCACTAAATCCATCTATAGTGAAATTCTCACAAAACCTGATAAAAACTCTGAATGAAACATACTCTATTCAATAAAAAATATTGATAAAAACTACAAAAAAATGATCAAGACATGACTTCTACAACTATATATATAATGAGAATAAAAATATTGATAAAACTACAGAAAATCATCAAGACATGACTTCTACAACTATATTATAATGAAATTCATTTTAAACTGTCAGTATTCGGTATTGATAACGCCAATGCTTTCCCATTTAAACAATACTGACAGATTAAACGTGTATCTCACTGTAATAATCTCTAATAAAACCAGTACAAAATCGACAAAATTTGTAAAAAATATTTATTTGGCAATGTATGAGATTCTAACGAAATTTAGAAGGCAAGATAAAGAGGGAAGTATTTTTTGTACAAATTTCGGGTACAATATTCATTATGTTTTGGAAAATAGAGGTCATTCTACCCTAATTTACATTATATTTCTCATTACTGGGGCAATCCTTTGTGGGCAAATATATATATACGTAGTACTCCACTCTAATTTAGATAGGTACGCACTGGGTAATTGTTATACACTATTTATATACAGGAGACTTAAAATAATGAGTAGAATATACAATATCTATGTACAGCATGTTTTTCGGAGCTGGAAAATCCAAGATGGCGGCTACTTGGAGTCCATCCTTGCTCGCAGACGCGCATGCACCTGCAGGAATTCTGGTTTTTCCGACGAGGATTTGGACTCATTTTCCAGGCTTCCTTTTTCGTACTGAAAATACACAAATTAAGGGTTAAAACACTAAATTCAAAAATAAAAACACATAATTTACTAATAGAAACTACAAATCCACGAATAAAAAGACTAAATCCAGAAAGAGAAACACTGTATTCATAAATACAAACACTATAGTGAGGTCCACGTTATAATGGCAGTGGAGAAAGATAGGAGAACAACGTTGCCAATCCTCTGTCTTGTGAATGCCTTCTATAGACGGTGGCTGATACAGGTTTATTGATGTAATATTAACTGTTCATTCTCGTTGAAAATAATCAATTGTATTTTATTATGCAAGAAATCATATTTTTCAATACTTTCATAATTAAGATGAAATATTTTGTTCATAAGTTATTAATACTACCTACATTGTTAAAAGACGATCTGGCTACAGAGAAAAGCGAGAAAGAGATAGCGTTATCTGCTTCGTTGAATGATAGACAAGGATAGCAATAGCATTACTAAACAAACACTGCCATTATAACGTGGACCTCACTATAGAATTATTAGCCATAATCATAGAACAAGAATATTTTTTGGAAATGTAACTGCTTATTAAATTTGGGAGAAGAGTTTTGGGCTGAGTCTAACTATATGTTTTGTTATTGTATTAATACATGAAAAATAATACATTGATAATGAATAAATACTTTATTGATCATTATTCATTAAATATTCTTCTATGTTCAGTTTAGAAGCATCTAAATTTAAAAATCTACTTTTTGAAAATAATTAAGGACTGGAAATTTTGTGAAGTGAACAACTACAAGACTAAACCTATTTCGAAGAGAAGTGAATAATTATTTGAATGCATTATGACTTTTAAAAAATGTATACTTTGATGTTATTATGACTTATATTGTATAGAAATATATTAAGATGTGATTGAATATTATAAATATCTTGACAATGTCTCAAGCAATCGTGTAATTGTTCTTGGACAAATAAAAATATTCTATTCTATTCTATTCGGACAATGTGTAGCCTTATCTAAATTTGGGAGAGGAATAGCACAAGATAACCTTATTTTTTTCTCTCCCTATCATTTTTGATGAAGAACTAATTATATGAATCAATAAAGAATAAAGGATAATTTGAAAAAAAAAATAATCAGATGGAAATCAAATTTCCATCTAGCTGTTTACCCTGTTGTCAATATTTGCAGTAGCAGAAGTCTTCGGGGTGAATTACAGAATTAAATTTTGATTTTCGTTTAATAACAATTAACAATCACTTTGTAGAATAGTCACGCTTTTCAATTAAGTTGAAAGGCTTGCTAAAATTGGTACCATCAAGAAAATAATATCTTCTGTGTACATAGTGGTTTGGTAAACAAAAATTAATATTAGAAGCGAGCATTATAGTTATCTTTGCAAGGTATCTAATCTCTGTCTGTGTCATGCAAAGTGTAAACTTCCTGGTTTAAGGGCAAATTAATGAAGTTTGTTTTCCAAGTTTTTAAAGTTTATTTCCAACAGCTAAGCAGTATCAAGTCAATGAACTTGATGAAAGTTGACTTATCTATTAGTAACCCAGTTCGCAGTCACACACATCTTTGACTGAATGGGATTTCTTTATAGAATTATTTTATACAATTTGTAATATATGCTGGTTCATGCACTAATTTACAATAAATATGACAACATAAGTACCAAATTATTCAATTAGTTTGACATAACTATTAATCGGAATGCAGATGAACCATCAAAATTCAAAATTTTTGGTTTCTGTTGATTTTGAGTGAAAAAACACAAAATTTCAGAGAAGTGGAATCATAACCTCATTTCGGACTCTTGAAATGTTATCTAAATTTGGGAGAGAAATAGTACAAGGAGTATCCTTAGTTTTTCTCTCCCATTCAGTGTTTTCTTGTGAAAAATGTCAATTTCTATAATATTATAATGTAACTACAAAAATCGGTGGGGTTTCAACAAATAATTGTAAAAATTTTGGGAAGAATTCAAAATTATAAGCTTCTCAATGGAATCATTAAGGTGCGTACAGATATACGCGCCACGAACATGAGCAATTCACTTTTAATCAGCTGACTATATCTGTATTTTTACAAAAACGGTAAGATACAGATATAAAAAGTTTGGCATCAGCTGATTAAAAGTGAATTGCTCATGTTCGCGGCGCGTAAATCTGTACGCACCTTTAGAAAGAGCAGGAGAACAGATCTCATATCTACATTGCTCTTTCTGCGATGACAAAATTTGTCATCTTTTGTCATTTGTCATCTTCTTTGGAATAGTAGAACAAGACTAGATCCATCCATAGAGTATAAAATCTCTTTTTTTGAATTTTGGCGCTTACGTTACTATGGTTCTTAGCGCCTCAAATTTCTCAAAGTATTTGTGAAGAAAAGAATTTCTCCTAAGAATGAGTGCCCTCAGGATTTTTAATTCTTGAGATTATTTACTTGATGTATTTCTCAGTAAACGTTGTCCGATTTATGATATACTTATATTTTGGGAGAAAATATTGATATGAATAAGATTAATGATATTTTTGATACTTTTTCATTCAATATGAATAATTACCACAATATCAACTTCTCAACTACACAAAAAATGATATTTTAGATTTACTAAAAGCATTAACCATAATCATATAAGAAATATAATATATATTATTGAACGAAATCCAAATTAAATGCTGTAAACCACCCCAAAAACTTCTGCCACTGCAAATATTGACAACAGGGTGAACGGCTAGATCTAGATTCCATCTAGTTGTTTATTTCGTTCTCAATATTTGCAGTAGCAGAAGTCTTCAAGGTCAATTACAGCATTTAATTGGGATTTTCCTTTAATAATAATTATTCATTCATTAGCATTTGCATAATTGCAATATCTTCTCTAGAACATGGGTTTCCCATAGTTGAGTAGGTTGATTTCCGAGGAAATGCTTTTTATTTATGTTTGTAGTAAATTTAATATATTGTATTTTTGAAAATTATTTATATTTTAATGATTAGATTTTTTAATAAGAAAACAAAGATATTGTCAAATTTCACTAAAAATTTATTGAAAACCATGGTTCTGTTTTAAAGTTTTTAATAAATTTTTAGTGAAATTTGACAATATCTTTGTTTTCTTATTATGGAGAGATTTCACAACATCACCATCAATTCTACTAATTTGATTAGATTGTTTATTTGTATATTAATGGAAATAAAATTTATTTGTATTGTATTGTATCTCAGTCATTTCAGTCTGTTATATATAATATTTATCAAAAATGTTACTATTCATAAAATTTGAGAGTAGAACAGCTTTGTGATGAGCCTGTGGTTCTCTCCTAGTAATCCCTATATAATACATGATTTTATAAATGAATACATAAATTATTCTAATCACTCACACTCTCTAGCCTCCTTGCTCTCTCTTCGATGACTCTCTCTAATGGCGTCTTCTCTTCTTGTTTCTGCATCTCTACCTCTTTACGCGCCTGGTTGTCCTTATGCTTTTCCAGCGCCTTCTGCAGTTCTGACTTTTGGTTCAAGACGTTCTTGCCTCTGAGAATTCAAATGAAAAAATCATATAATTTTACAAGGAAATGAATAATGAAAGCAAGAGGATTTCACTTATAATAATATTTATTCAAACATCCAATGGCAGTGATAAATTTGAGTCCGAGAATGTCTAGGGGACTGTAGATCGATCTTCTCAATAACTCGATCCCCTCAAGTGATATTTGGACTTTTAAAGTGGTATCTAAATTTGGGAAAGAAATAGTACAAGGAGTATCCTTAGTTTTTCTCTCCCAATCAGTGTTTCTCTGTAAAAAATATAAATAAATAAATATTGATGCAGACTTCAACATATCATTCCATAAGGCGGCAGCAATAAATTGGAGGACCAGGCTCATGAGTCGGCATATGCCCACTAATTTGATAATTTATAATGATAAATATGATTTTGAAAATGTTTCTTTTTCTGTGAAAATTAAAAATTGAGTTTCAACCTTCTTTAACCTAAAAATTGTTCTAGCAATCAGATTTTTAACTTGATTACGTGTAACGCTAGTTCGCCTCCATGGTGCTCATTGGGTAACGCTAAATGGACTAGCAAATAATGGCGGTCAGACAAACTTATGTTCTCCTGACAAAAAACTACACAACATCTCAAACAATTTGGAAATGTACAGTGTATATCTAGGCATTTGACACTCATGAGCTATATATGTGTTGTGTATCTGCCATACGCTAAATAAATAAATAAATATGTCCACCCATAATGCCGAGGATGAATTACTAATAATAATAATACAATAATCAAGAAACAACTAAAGGTGTAATAGGTGATGGAGAAATTTAGACAAAACTGATTTTTAAATACCAGGATATAATAAAAAATCTTTCATGAAATATGAAACTGGAGTAAATAATTAATTTAATTAATTGTTTGAACAACACTGAAGCATGTATATATAAAATGAAATGAAAGTTAGGCCTACAATGACTTAAACCTTACAATTGTACAGTTGTGAATGTAAATGTATACAAAACCAAAATTTGAGAATAAATCTATTAATAAAATGATATAATGTTCATGTCCTGAATTCCATCAAGATGGGTAGTCTAGACCTATATTAACAAGTAGTATTTGAATAAAATATAAACTATAAAAACTTCATAAATAAATTATATTAAACTTCATAAATGTAACTAAGAACTTCTGCTACTGTAAATATTGAGCGAAGAACTAAATCGCCTATAATTTATTGTTATGATTGGTTAATAATATTGTAATTTCTAATGATTCTTTCATATTGGACTCCACTTTTTTGTTTATCAATAAAAAATTCAACCAATTTTGGTAAAAACAACAGGCATTGTCCTAAGACTGCTTATATCTTGTTATTCATTTTGTTGGATCATCAATATGCTTTCTAGTAGGCATATGAAATGCAATAAAATAAATTCAATTGATAAGTTAATTGGTATGTTAATTCTAACGAGAGAAACATGAATATTAAGAATTGAGAAATCAATTTTACCCCTTAATAAGACAAGACTCTATTCCTATAAAAGCTGTGCATTTAGAATTAAGTTTGTTTTTCGGTAATTCTTCAAAATTATATTTTTTGTATGTGAATATTTCCTATTTTAGTTATAATAAATTAAGGACTAAAATTTTATAAAAATTGTAAAATTAAAATTCTAACCTTATCTTGGACTTTGTCACCAATAAATTTGGAAGAAAAATAGCACAAGGACTATCTTATTATTTTATCTACCAATGTTATTACATTAGTGTCATCTGCATTGTAGATAAAAAATAATAATAATAATAATGTGAAATATTTCTTCCATGTTTAGCTTTGAAGCATCTAAATTCGAAAATCTACTTTGTGAAAATACTTGAGGACTGAAAATTTTTTGAATTGAAGAACTACAAGACTTAAACTATTTTGGACTATGTGTAACCTTAAACCTTATCTAAATTTGGGAGAGGAAGCACAAGGTTACCTTATTTTTCCTCTCCCTATCATTTTGATGATGTACTTATTGTATAGACGAATAAAGAATGCTATAATGTAGTAAAGTCTACTTGAAACATTGGGATCCCAATTTTATGCTAACTTTTCTTTGATGACTTCTCTTTGAATATTTTAACCATCGAAACAAGTTCCTACTTTTGACTTGAGACTGGAGTCGTTGTTCGTTTCTGAATTTGTAAGTTAGTTCTTATGTTCGACGATAACTTTGAAATGCTTTCATCATTGACTTCAAATTTTCAACACATATTCCTTGATCGGATCGAGTTCATTAGACAATAAGGTTGAATCCAACTCCTTTATCCTTTTATAGAGCGAGAACGAAAACTTGCTCCATAACACCTGAATATATTATTTATGCTATACATAGAATCAAAAATCATTAGAAGAAAAAATCTTGCTGATTCCAAGCTGATCAATGAAGCAATCGAAAGTAATCGTTGAAAGAACCCACAAACAACGGATTGTTTTTTGTTGTTTATTGTTTTTGAAGGGACGGATTCAAGGATCCAAATGTTCAAAGAACCCCACACGTCAACCGGGGCTTATTGTGTTCCCAAGTGGTATGTTAGTTAGGCAAACCAATACCTAATAAGTAGTATGTTAAGTATGTTAAGTAGTATGTATAAGTAGTATGTTAGTTAGGCAAACCAATACCTGTGTTCTTTACAAGAACCAGGAGTTTTTCCCTACACTAACATTCCATTCATCACCTGGTTGCAATCCAGTGTGATATGCTTGGCAGTTTCTTCAGACTGATTAGTCCACGTGACCTACGTGAGTTCCACTCCTGGCCTTCTTTGTAGGTCCTTCCGCTGAGGAAGGTGTGGCCAAGTTGCCTCTAGGGGGCCCGGCCACCCCTGACTCACTGACTCAGCCTCTTAACCCACATTTGTGACTGGTTTTCACCCATCACTGGTCTCTTGGTTTTTTCCGAAACTTCGCAGGTTCAAAAGCCTCACCTCTCCCAAGAAGTTTTGCCTGGAAGACCGCCCTTCTTTGAGCAGTGGTGAGTATTGGCCTCTCCACCCACAAACTCGTGACCTACGTGAGTTCCACTCCTGGCCTTTTTGTAGGTCCTTCCGTTGAGATGACAACAGATGACTCGATGCTTTAATCATCAGTAAGAGCCCGCTACGCTTCTTCATCAATAACTTCCTTACAAACAGGCTATACTAGTAGTTCTGTGAACAGTACACCTCACGCAGTATTCTCATCCTCAAGTACCTAATTGAAACTATAGACCTTATGGAAATACAGCAATAGACTGGCTTCTCCACACATCTGTGTAATCACTTGTCAGCTGATTTATGATGAATAATTCTATAGTCTGATTTTTACTCTAATATTGGCGTATGAAGGAGGCTCCTTTTCCCTTTTATATTATCCTTGAAATGCAAAAATTTCCAAAAACCTTGTATATAGACCTACGTCGACGTGCAATTAAAAAAGGAACATACCTGTCAAATTTCATGAAAATCTATTACAGCGTCTCGCCGTAAATGCGCAACATATAAACATTTAAACATTAAGTGAAATGCCAAACCGTCGACTTGAATCTTAGACCTCACTTCACTCGGTCAAATTAATTTAACATGAATAAATCTCAATTTCAATTACAAAAATCAACTACTATACCCCCAGTTTTGTCTTACATTCTCTGATTGAAAAGCAGCTCTCGATGCAAGTTCTGACGGTCGGTTGACTCAATGCAGGGGTTGTGTATTTTGCGGGGCACTATCAGTGCTTCGCCCCCTGGCGGCGGTGGAGGTGGTACCACACCCCCTTGGCTGCCGCCCCTGCAGTTGCTCTGATGGTGGTCGGGAATCATTATCATGCCGCCCCCGCTGTTACTGTCTTCACTGTCTGAAAATAGAAAGAGAGAGAAAAATTAATTAAAATAGTTTAACAAATCAAAATTAAAAACACAGACAATTATCAATAAACTGATTATCAATAAATCAGTGGTTTTTTGACATTTTCTCAGTCTTTTTCATCCAATAAACACAGTCAAGTTGAAAAAATTGGTTGAAAAATATTGTGCTCTGAAGTCAGGAATAAAACGTTCCAAAATAGATCATTATTTCTTAAAAAATTTAAGAATATTTTGAATATTTACTATTTTAGTGATAATAATTTGAAATATTATAGGGAAATCAGAGACCTCTACAATAAACCAGTCATTGTAAGTGGAATAAAATGTAGGAGATTACAATGGGCTGAGCACATACTCAGAAGGGGAAAAGAGTCCAAGCTGAAAACAGTTTCAACACCCTACCCTCTAGGAAGAAGACCCCGTGGGAGACTTAGACAGAGATGGTGGCAACTGACATGGAGAGACTTGGAGCGACAGAAAGAGATGCTGAGGAGCGAACTACGTGGAGACAGTTTGTTGTTACGGCCAAATGTCAACTTAGATATAGATGGCCCTGGCAGTAAGTAAGTAAGTAATGTGAAATATTTTCCTTTTTTTGGTTTTGAAGCATCTAAATTTAAAAATCTACATTGTGAGAATAATAAAGTACTGACAATTTTGTGAAGAGAACAACTACAAGACTTAACCTATTTTGAACTATTTGCAACCTTATCTAAATTTGGGAGAGGAATAGCACAAGGTCACAATGTTTTTTCTCTACCTATTATTTTGATGATGTACTTAATGTATGAATCAATGAAGAAAAATGAGATTAACAAATCAAAATAAAAAACACAGACAAGATGAAAAAATTATGATCTGAACTCAGAAATAAAAAGTTTCATAATAGAGCTTCAAATTCTTATTTTATCTCTCATCACCAGTAATTTTTGAAATGATAAGAATAGGAGTGAAAGTAGATTTATCTCACTACACATCCACCAATCACAGCGCTGATTCGGAACACAGCTCTCAGCCAATCAGAGGCGCTCATTTCCCGTATCAAATACAGTCATTCTCCGTATCAAATACAGCCATTTTGTGTATCAAGAGCAATAATTTTCCGTATCAAATACAGCCATTTTGTGTATCAAATAAAGTCATTCTCCGTATCAAATGTAGCCATTTTGTGTATATAGTGAGGTCCACGTTACAATGACAGTATTTGATCAACTTTAGTTTTGCTATCCTTGTCTATCATTCGACATAGCCGGTGGTACTATCCTTTTCTAGGTCCACAACGATGCCAATTATGTTTTTGACAGTGTTGAAATTTAATTAATTAATGCAGAGAATTGGCATCGCTAGTCTTCTATCTTTATCCACTGCCATTATAACGTGAACCTCACTATAAAATACAGTCATTTTCCGTATCAAATACAGCCATTTTGTGTATCAAAAGCAATGATTTTTCATCTACTCGTGTACTTCAAACTGTTTTGCGTTTCTCTTGACTTCAAGACTGTTCTGCTCACTATACTTAATATTTCTTATCATATCTAATAATAAATACATGGACCTACAGAAGAATGACCTAGAGAATTAGACCTGGAGAAGAATGGTCCACAGTTTAAATTACACTTTCAGAGTAAAACATTCGTAGAGAAAATAAAATTAATATTCCATGAATATTCACAAAAACTAGAAAGTATTCCACACAAATTTGCCAAAATTAAAAAGTATTCTCAAACAAAATACAATACCGAAACGACTACAATCATTATATACTAAACTTGACAAGAATAATACACTATTTTGGAGAAGCTGCTACAAAATGAATTAGCGAAACAATATACAATAGAGCAGAATCCTTTCTTGAAATTCAAGAACGTGACCAACAATAAACCATTGATTGATAAGCCTCGTGCTCTAGAATAGAGCTCTTCCTATCACGTGGATTTAACAGGTATTGCAGTTTCTCATCTGATATAGAAACGTGATCAAAATAAACGATACTGACAAATTTATTGACAAATACTGATGAAAATAGTGTCACTGATTGAAAATATTCCATAAAATGGTAATCTTCACTCTATCTGCATTTTCTAATGACGAAAAACCTTTCTGAATAAACAAAGATCACCATAGTGAAGTCCACATTATAATGGCAGTATTTGATTAACATTGGTGTTGCTATCCTTGTCTATCATTCCACAAAACAGATAGCACTATCCTTTTCTACCTACGCAATGTTTCCAGATTGTTTTGCAACAATGTAGAAATATAATTGAGAAACGAAATGTTTCATCTCAGTTATGAAAATGCATTATCTTTTTGTGTAGTTGAGAAGTTGATATTGTGGTAATTATTCATATTAAATAAGAAGACTCAGAAATTGTCAAAAACCACAGATTCATTGATACTTAGAAAGACCGGTTTCGGTTGTTACACCATTGTCAATCTCTGATAAACTCCACTATAACTGTCCAAAATATCTCTGAGTTTATCAGAGATTGACAATGGTGTAATAACCGAAACCGGTCTTTCTAACTTTTAAATAAATCTGTGGTTTTTGACAATTTCTTAGTCTTTTTCATTGAAAAAGCATTATATTTAATCATTGAAGAATATAATATTTTCTTGAGGAATGAGATATAAATGATCGTTTTAAACAAGAATGAATAGTTGATATTTCATCAGATATACCGGAATCAGCTATATTCTATAGAAGGCGGTGGCAAGGCAGAGTCTCGGCACCGCTGTTCTCCTATCTTTCTGCCATTAGAACGTGAACCTTACTATAGTGAGGTCCAAGTTATAATGGCAGTGAATAAAGATAGGAGAACAGCGTTGCCGAGTCTCTGCCTTAATTAATTGACCGAGCGAAGTGAGGTCTAAGATTCAAGTCGACGGTTTGGCATTTCTCTTAATGTTTAAATGTTTGAATGTTTAAATGTTTATTTGTTGCGCATTTACGGCGAAACGCGGTAATAGATTTTCATGAAATTTGACAGGTATGTTCCTTTTTTAATTGCGCGTCGACGTAAATACAAGGTTTTTTGGAAATTTTGCATTTCAAGGATAATATAAAAGGGAAAAAGAGCCTCCTTCATACGCCAATATCAGATTAAAAATCAGACTATAGAATATTATTCATCATAAATCAGCTGACAAGTGATTTACACAGATGTGTGGAGAAGCCAGTCTATTGCTGTATTTCCATAAGGTCTATAGTTTCAATCAGGTACTTGTGGATGAGAATACTGCGTGAGGTTTACTGTTCACAGAACTCCTAGTTATATTTCTAAACTGTTAAAAAAATATTTGGCAACGTTGCAAGCTAGAAAAGGATAGTGCTACCAGCTTTGTCGAATAATAAACAAGGATAGCAACACCAATGTTAATCAAACACTGCCATTATAATGTAGTCCTTATGAAGCGACTTTTGTCAATGCAATTATTTTGTTTGTGACAATAAATCATTCTTGATTCTTGACCTCACTGTATAGTATTCAAGTTACTTATTTTTTAGACAACTGGAGACTACATTTTTCTTCCAGCTTCTTTTTTACTTTCCTTGCCCTATTACCATAGGTAAGGAAAGTATTGCTTTCCGAAAAAAATTAAGGTACCCAAATTTCTATACGTTTCAAGGTCCCCTGAGTCCGAAAAAGTGGTTTTTGGGTATTGGTCTGTATGTGCGTGTGTGTGTATGTGTATGAGTGTATGTGCGTCTGTGTACACGATATCTCATCTCCCAGTTAACGGAATGACTTGAAATTTGGAACTTAAGGTCATCACACTATAAGGATCCGACACGAACAATTTCAATCAAATGCAATCCAAGATGGCGGCTAAAATGGCAAAAATATTGTCAAAAACAGGGTTTTTTGCGATTTTCTCGAAAACGGCTCCAACGATTTTGATCAAATTTATACCTGGAATAGTCATTGATAAGCTCTATCAACTGCCACAAGTCCCATATCTGTAAAAATTTCAGGAGCTCCGCCCCATCTATGCAAAGTTTGATTTTAGATCCTCAATTATCAGGCTTCAGATACAATTTAAACAAAAAATTTGAGTGGAAAAAATTGAGCATAAGAATCTCTACAACTAATGTTCAGTAACATTTTTACCTAAAATTAAAAATAAGCTCGAAATTCGAGAAAATGTGATTATCCAATTGCAAACTGTTGATTCTATTAAATGATTCACTATGAAGAGTTAGCACACCTCGTGTGTCTTCAGCGTTATTGCCATGTCACCAGCTGGCTCAAATCTTTGAATAGTAGACTTGAGATGTGCGGGAACACTAGCGTCAGGTGATCAATTCTCATAATGGTAAGGAAAGTTGTTTGAGTGCGCCACACCAGATTTTTTTCATAAGGTTTTTTCATTAATTTTTTTCATAGTTTCTATCAGGTACTTGTGGATGAGAATACTGCGTGAGGTCTACTGTTGACAGAACTACTAGTATAAAAGGAAAAAGGAGCCTCCTTTTATTTCTAAATTGTTAAAAAAATATTTGGCAACGTTGCAGAGCTAGAAAAGGATAGTGCTACCTGCTTTGTCGAATGATAAACAAGGATAGCAACACCAATGTTAATGAAACACTGCCATTATAACGTGGACCTCACTGTATAGTATTCAAGTTACTTATTTTCTAGATAACTGGAGACTACATTTTTCCTCCAGCTTCTTTTTTTGAAAATAATTTTGATTTTCCTCATCAAAAGCTATCTCTGATAGAAGACATCAACTCGAATTTTCAGCCACATGTCACTCGAGTATCTTTTACATAAGAAACCAGTTCTCCACAATTCACACAACTGCATAATCACACCAAGTTCAGGTTCAAGGCGTTTCAAATTCTATCAAAAAAACTGGATTACCGAAAAAAAATCAGTGCACTTCCTGATTTATAAAAGTTTGTCCATAAGGAAGTTGGGAATCGATAACATTTGGAATGCTAATTGAATGGAGATAAAACGAAATTATGAGACAGCTTTCTTCAGACAAAAAAAGTAGAATCGAAAATTGGTTTGAGGAGAGAGAGAGAGAGAGAGAGAGAGAGAGAGAGAGAGAGAGAGAGAGAGAGAGAGAAGAGAGAGAGAGCGATTGAGAGAGAGGTGTATTGAGAAAGAAGAGATCGAGAGATGATTGGGCGTATGATAGAGAGAGTAAGAGATTCATCAAAGAGAATAAGAGAATTAAATAGTATAGTAAGCGAGAGAGAGAGAGAGAGAAATATATTGAGTCAAACAGACAGAGAAAGTGAGTGCGTATGCGAGAGAGAAAATATAATAAATATTTAAGAGCTTGTTAATGTGTCCAGTGAAGTGTAGAGATACCTTCCTGATCCCAGAGAAAATTCATGTTTGAATAATTCATTTTAAAATGGATTTAGACAGTCCAAAACGTTCACATTAAAAACTTGTAATGTAAATTAGATGTTGTAAATATTATGTTTATTCGGAAATCGTATCAGGTTATATTATGTCAGACGATATGTTATCTAATTGTGCTCTTAAAATTATACTAGTAGTTCTGTGAACAGTAGACCTCGCGCAGTTATAAACCACAGCCTCCTCTTATACTGTCCATCAGAGTAAATCCTGTCTGTATGTCGTGTCGGCGAGATATCGGTGTGAAAACGGCTAATGGCTGTTGGGGTTGGTGTATCAAAAATGCTAACATCAAAAGCTAATCTCCTTCAAATGGAAGAATGGACATTGATATGTCCAAAGCTCCGCCAATTTATGTAGATGCATAACAATATAATTATTATCTATAGTTATTATATTACAAATTGCTTTTTCATATCGTATACAGTTCAATAATTATTTTCTTAGTCTATATCATGTAAATTCATCTATAATTTTGCTGTATTGTAAGCTATTGTATATAAGTGTATAAGACAGTATATATTGTAATCTACATAAATAAAGTACTCAATCAATCAATCAATCAATCAATCAAAACATACTGGCAACAGTATCGGGACAGCCCGAGTTCAAAGCAGAGGAAGGTCGAGAGACAATACTATGTTATTTTAGCTATTAATTGCATGCAATCAATAGTTCATTTAATAGTACATAAAAATTGCATTCAATGAGGCATGCAATTAATAGTCCACACAGCAGCTGATTTTTCACCAAGTTACATTGAGATATTGAATTGGCATGCAATTTATATTCCACTCGACAGCTGATTTATGATGAATAATTCTATAGTCTGATTTTTACTCTAATATTGGCGTATGAAGGAGGCTCCTTTTCCTTTTGTATCATCTTTGAAATTCAACATTTCCAAAAACCTTGTATATACGTCGACGCGCAATTTAAAAAGGAACATACCTCTCAAATTTCATGAAAGTCTATTGCTGCGTTTCGCCGTAAATGCGGAACATAAATATGAACATAAAAACATATAAAAATAAATAAAGAGAAATGCAAAGCCGTCGATTTGAATCTTAGACCTTCACTTCGCTCAATTAATCGAATTTTAGGAGTTCCTTATTGGTTTGGATTGTATTCTTGTATGTTATCCAACTGTACTATGCGAATTTGTATTGAATTTTTAGGCTTGTTTTTAACCAATCGTAATTAAAAATGTTATTACAAAGAAAATAATAACAATATAAAAACTTTTAGGGCTGGTTTCCGAGCTCGGGATTTGGCTAAGTTCTAGACTTTAAACAGCTGGAGTCAGAAAATTGGCTTTCCGAAACGGGGCGTAGTCGCAGTCATTGTCAAAGTCACGTTTTAATTAAATTTCAAAAAAACTAGAGAATTAGACACAAAATAAAATAAAGAGAAAATAGTGTAGTTTCAGCTATTTTGAATTATTTAGGAATGTTCAATTTCGTCAAGGAGAAACAATTATAGAAATGAGAAAATAAAAACTGCGACTACTGTTATAAAAGCTGCGACTACGCCCCAATTTGGAAAGCCAATTTTCTGACCCCAGCTGTTTAAAGTCTAGAACTTAGCTAAATCCCGAGTTCGGAAATCGGCCCTAAATGTTTTTATATATTGTTTTTATTTGAATCAATTAGCCCATATAAGCGAAGTGATGTCATTGCAAAGATATCAAATCATTCTGAGATACAAGCATGAAAATTTAATTAGAAACATGCTACATCATAGATACTTCAATTTAGTACCCTAATAGATTACATGGGAACTCATTTTTCGTCTCAGTATTCAGCTATATACCGATAAACCTAACATGCTATCTTGGATAATACCTGATATGCTATCTTTCCTCCATGGTATTATGTTGTAATACAAGACGTATTACATGTAGACAGACGTATTCATCATATGAGAAATAGTTCATGGGAATATTTTGACAGTGCAACTTTTATTCTAGTGATAATTATCCGTAATTAGCTGCACTAAAGACAATGATAAAATGTTAGGACTCAATTTTGTTTCATAGCAATAATTATTACTAGTAGTTCTGTGAACAGTAGACCTCACGCAGTATTCTCATCCACAAGTACCTGATTGAAACTATCGACCTTATATATGGAAATACAGCAATAGACTGGCTTCTCCACACATCTGTGTAATCACTTGTCAGCTGATTTATGATGAATAGTTCTATAGTCTGATTTCTACTCTAATATTTGCGTATGAAGGAGGCTCCTTTTTCCTTTTATATTATCCTTGAAATGCAAAATTTCCAAATACCTTGTATATACGTCGACGCGCAATTAAAAAAGGAACATACCTGTCAAATTTCATGAAAATCTATTACCGCGTTCCGCCGTAAATGCACAACATATAAACATTTAAATATAAAGAGAAATGCCAAACCGTCGACTTGATTCTTAGACCTCACTTCACAAAGAGAACCAATCAGAGAAGCCTTCTTTTCAAAGTAGCCCTCTCTGATGGGTTCACGTGGATTTAACCATGATTAAAATTAAACAGGCTTAAATTTAGCCAGTGCTACCGGGTTAAAGTTTCAGTGAATTTGAGATACTTTTCATAAGAAAATGTAGAAGGTAGAAAATGGAAGATAGAAATGGAAAACCATGGAAAGAAGATAGAAAATGGAAGATAATTGGAAGAATAAGACGTTGATATTGTCAATACCACTATATTTATTAAAAAATTAATTCATATTACCGTTTTAATGTACAATGTAATGAATTAATTTTGAATAGATATAGTGGTATGTATTAACAATATCAACATCTTATTCTTTCAAGCATGGAGAAAACCCACAACATCTCATAATATACAATCAAATTATTAGATAGAAAATAGATCAAAGAGGGAAAAAGCCAAGAGAATTGCAAATTAGTGACAAATAACAAAGAAAAACATGAGAAATTATGATAAAAAATCTGATGTGGCGCACTCACACAACTTTCCTTGCCGTTATGAAACTTGATCACCTGGCGCTAGTGTTCCCGCGCATCTCAAGTCTACTATTCAAAGATTTGAGCCAGCTGGTGACAGGGCAATAACGCTGGAGACACACGAGGTCTGCTTTCTCTTCATAGTGAATGATTTAATAGAATCAACAATAATTTGCAATTGAATAATCAAATTTTCTCGAATTTAAAGCTTATTTTCAATTTTAGGTGAAAATGTTACTGAACATTAATTGTAGAGATTGTCATGCTTAATCTACTCCACTTGATTTTTTTTGTTTCAATTGTATCTGAAGCCTGATAATTGGGAATCTATCTGTATTGATGGGGCGGATCTCCTGAAATTTTTACAGATATGAGACTTGTGGCAGTTGATGGAGCTTATCGATGGCTATGTTAGGTATGAATTTGATGAAAATCGTTGGAGCCGTTTCCGAGAAAATCAAGAAAAACTCTGTTTTTGACAACATTTTCGCCATTTAAGCCGCCATCTTGAATCGCATTTGATTGAAATTGTTCGTGTTGGATCCTTATACTGTAAGGACCTTACGTTCCAAATTTGAAGTCATTCCGTTAATTGGGAGATGAGATATCGTGTACACAGACGCACATACACTCATACACACACACACACACACACACACATATACACACACATACAGACCAATACCCAAAAACCACTTTTTTGGACTCAGGGGACCTTGAAACGAATATAAATTTAGAAATTGGGGTACCTCAATTTTTTCGGAAAGCAATACTTTCCTTACCTATGGTAATAGGGCAAGGAAAGTAATAAAAAAGAGAGATAAAAAAGACGACAAATTCTTCTTCGATTTTCAATTATTTCTGATACACAACTGTAAGTAATATTTACACACTGTTAAGATCAGTATCAATGAGCAGTAGCTATCATGTTATTATGTGCTTGTTATGTGCAAAGTAGCGGTTATTGGAACAGGTATGAGATGATCAAATTTCACTAGTAATAACGGTGATTTCGAGATACATGTTCCGTAATTGAAATAACCGTAATTGTGTTTGCCAATAAGATAACACTGGAGGCTGATCGGGATTATATTATATAGTTGGGAGAAATTTTGAGAGTTCGACGTCATGAGACCCTTTCAAAAACTATAGAAAGTACAGACTGATTAATTTTTACTTTCTTTGCCCTATTACCATAGGTAAGGAAAGTATTCCTTTCCGAAAAAAACTAAGGTACCCCAACTTCTAAATTTCTATAAGTTTCAAGGTCCCCTGAGTCCAAAAAAGTGGTTTTTGGGTATTGGTATGTGTGTGTGTGTGTGTGTGTGTGTGTGTGTGTGTGTGTGTGTGTGTGTGTGTGTGTGTGTGTGTGTGTGTGTGTGTGTGTATGAGTGTATGTGCGTCTGTGTACACGATATCTCATCTCCCAATTAACGGAATGACTTGAAATTTGGAACTTAAGGTCCTTACACTATAAGGATGGCGGCTAAAATTGCGAAAATTTTGTCAAAAACAGGGGTTTTCGCGATTTTCTCGAAAACGGCTCCAAAGATTTTGATTAAAGTTATACCTAAAATAGTCATGGATAAGCTCTATCAACTGCCACAAGTCCCATATCTGTAAAAATTTCAGGAGCTCCGCCCCATCTGTGCAAAGTTTGATTTTAGATTCTCAATTATCAGGCTTCAGATACAATTTAAACAAAAAAATTGAGTGGAAAAGATTGAGCATGAGAATCTCTACAGATTGAGTTCAGTATCATTTTCAACAAAAATTAAAAATAAGCTCGAAATTCGAGAAAATGTGATTATCCAATTATTGCAAACTGTTGGCAACTGTTGATTCTATTAAATGATTCACTATGAAGAGATAGCATACCTCGTGTGTTTCCAGCGTTATTGCCCTGTCACCAGCTGGCTCAAATCTTTGAATAGTAGACTTGGAATGCGCGGGAACACAAGTGTCAGGTGATCAATTTTCATAACGGCAAGGAAAGTTGTGTGAGTGCGCCACACCAGATTTTTTTGTTTTTGATGTTCATGTTATGAAATAGGCTGTAATTTAATTTATAATGATAATTGAGTAATAATAATATGTAATCTGTAATTTCTATAGTTCTTGAAATGGCCACTGAGCACTGACATCGAATTACGAAAAAAAAGTTTTTTTTTCTAATATTCATGTAATATATTGTTTTCATACTAATAAAATGAAAAAATTATAATTATTAACCAGAAGAACTCCTCCTACTTTTCCTCACTCTTTTTCTTCTTCTTCTTCTTCTTCTTCTCTTTCGTCGTCGTCTTCTTCTTTTTCGGCGTCGTCGTCGTCGTCGTCGTCGTCTTCTTCTTTGTTCTTCTTCTCCTCCATCATCTTCTTCTTCTTCTTCTTCTTCTTCTTCTTCTTTTTCTTCTCTTCTTCTTCTTCTTCTTCTTCTTCTTCTTCTTCTTCTTCTCTTCTCTTCTTCTTCATTGTTCACAGATTTGTCGCCCAGTGAGATCGAACTCTCCAATTTATGAACGAGAATTCAAAACTCCACACATTTAGACACAAATTCACCAAAACAAAAACTTGGATTGAACGCCAGTTGATTCTAAATGAACAAGAAATCATAATTATTACAAAACCAATTCAAAATCATCTGACCTAGAACCAACTGCCTCTCAAACCTAATTCTTACTTTCCTTGCCCTATTACAATAGGTAAGGAAAGTATTGCTTTCCGAAAAAAAAATTAGGGTACCCCAAATTCTAAATTTCTAAATTTCAAGGTCTTCTGAGAACAAAAAAGTGGTTTTTGGGTATTGGTATGTGTGTGTGTGTGTGTGTGTGTGTGTGTGTGTGTGTGTGTGTGTGTGTGTGTGTGTGTGTGTGTACACGATATCTCATCTCCCAATTAACGGAATGACTTGAAATTTGGAACTCAAGGTCCTTACACTATAAGGATCCGACACGAACAATTTCGATCAAATGCAATTCAAGATGGCGGTTTAAATGGCGAAAATGTTTTCAAAATCAGGGTTTTTTGCGATTTTCTCGAAAACGGCTCCAACGATTTTGATTAAAGTTATACCTAAAATAGTCATGGATAAGCTCTATCAACTGCCACAAGTCCCATATCTGTAAAAATTTCAGGAGCTCCGCCCCATCTGTGCAAAGTTTGATTTTAGATTCTCAATTATCAGGCTTCAGATACAATTTAAACAAAAAAATTCGAGTGGAAAAGATTGAGCATGAGAATCTCTACAATTAATGTTCAGTAACATTTTCACCTAAAATTAAAAATAAGCTCGAAATTCGAGAAAATGTGATTATTCAATTGCAAACTGTTGATTCTATTAAATGATTCACTATGAAGAGATAGCAGACCTCGTGTGTCTCCAGCGTTATTGTCCTGTCACCAGCTGGCTCAAATCTTTGAATAGTAGACTTGAGATGCGCGGGAACACTAGTGTCAGGTGATCAATTTTCATAACGGCAAGGAAAGTTGTGTGAGTGCGCCACACCAGATTTTTTTGTTTTTGATGTTCAAGTTATGAAATAGTCTGTAATTTAATTTATAATGATAATTGAGTAATAATATGTAATCTGTAATTTCTATAGTAAGTTCTTGAAAGGGCCACTGAGCACTGACATCAAATTACGAAAAAAAAAGTTTTTTTTTCTAATATTCATGTAATATATTGGTTTCATACTAAAAATTTCACACAAACTGATGTGTAAAATGTAGTGTCCTTGAAGTTCTTCTTCATGTAGTGAAATGAAGTTCTTCTTCTTCTTCTTCCTCTTCTTCTTCTTCTTCTTCTTCTTCTTCTTCTTCTTCTTCTTCTTTCTTCTTCTTCTTC
>NC_052516.1:10824764-10909764 GCF_014356525.2 Nilaparvata lugens
AAGAAGAAGAAGAAGAGAAGAAGAAGAAGAAGAAGAAGAAGAATATGATGATGATGGAGGAGGAGAAGAAGAACAAAGAAGAAGAAGAAGAAGAAGACGACGACGACGCCGAAAAAGAAGAAGAAGACGACGACGAAAGAGAAGAAGAAGAAGAAGAAGAAGGAAGAAGAAGAGTGAGGAAAAGTAGGAGGAGTTCTTCTGGTTAATAATTATAATTTTTTCCCAGTGCAGACAACCGCACAATGCCTTTGGGCAATTTTCAGGTTGGCTGCAGTTCTAAACGTTAGGAAGTCATCATCATCATAATCCTTTTTAAAAACGTCTGACTTAAAACCGATAATTTGTTCCGGCTTTCACTCTCACTACCAACCAGATCACACAGTCAGCATCTATCTTTGGTAGAGAGTTAGTGGGGAGGATATTTTTAATATTCTTTCCGAAGAATGGACTTGATTGTCCAAAGCTCCGCCAATTTATGTAGATGCATAACCATATGATATTATCTATAGTTATTATATTACAAATTGCTTTTTCATACATAATACCTTCAATAGTTATTTTCTTTCTTAGTATTATGTAAATCATCTATAACTTTGCTGTATTGTAAGCTATTGTATACAAGTGTATAAGCCAGTATATATTGTAATCTACATGAATAAAGTACTCAATCAATCAATCAATCAATCAATCAATCTAATCAATGGGTAGCATCAAGGTTGTCCCATAAGGAATGCTGAAGGTTTGAAATGAATCTCAGTTTACTACTCAATATTTTTGACGATTATCAACTCTCAGCCAATAAGTCATCGATTGCATTTCCTATAGTCAGGTCCACGTTTTAATGGCGTGGACAAAGATAGGAGAACAACATTGCCGATCCTCTGTCTTGTCAATGCCTTCTATAGACGGTAGCAAGTGAATCTTGCTATACTATTCGATATTTTTGACGATTATCAACTTTCGGCCAATAAGTCATTGATTGCACTCCTATGTGAGGGTCCACGTTTTAATGGCAGTGGACAAAGATAGGAGAACAACATTGCCGATCCTCTGTCTTGTCAATGCCTTCTATAGACGGTAGCAAGTGAATCTTGCTATACTATTCGATATTTTTGACGATTATCAACTTTCGGTCAATAAGTCATTGATTGCATTTCCTCTAGTGAGGACCACGTTTTAATGACAGTGGACAAAGATAGGAGAACAACATTGCCGATCCTCTGTCTTGTCAATGCCTTCTATAGACGGTAGCAAGTGAATCTTGCTATACTACTCGATATTTTTGACGATTATCAACATTCGGCCAATAAGTCATCGATTGCGTTCCCTATAGTGAGGGTCCACGTTTTAATGGCAGTGGACAAAGATAGGAGAACAACATTGCCGATCCTCTGTCTTGTCAATGCCTTCTATAGACGGTAGCAAGTGAATCTTGCTATACTATTCGATATTTTTGACGATTATCAACTTTCGGCCAATAAGTCATTGATTGCATTTCCTATGGAGAGGTCCACGTTTTAATGGCAATGGACAAAGATAGGAGAACAACATTGCCGATCCTCTGTCTTGTCAATGCCTTCTACAGACGGTAGCAAGTGAATCTTGCTATACTATTCGATATTTTTTACGATTATCAACTTTCGGCCAATAAGTCATCGATTGCATTTCCTAAAGTCAGGTCCACGTTTTAATGGCAGTGGACAAAGATAGGAGAACAACATTGCCGATCCTCTGCCTTGTCAATGCCTTCTATAGACGGTAGCAAGTGAATCTTGCTATATACTATTCGATATTTTTGACGATTATCAACTTTCGGCCAATAAGTCATTGATTGCATCTCCTATAGTGAGGGTCCACGTTTTAATGGCAGTGGACAAAGATAGGAGAACAACATTGCCGATCCTCTGTCTTGTCAATGCCTTCTATAGACGGTAGCAAGTGAATCTTGTTATACTATTCGATATTTTTGACGATTATCAACTTTCGGCCAATAAGTCATCGATTGCATTTCCTCTAGTGAGGACCACGTTTTAATGGCAATGGACAAAGATAGGAGAACAACATTGCCGATCCTCTGTCTTGTCAATGCCTTCTATAGACGGTAGCAAGTGAATCTTGCTATACTATTCGATATTTTTGACGATTATCGACTTTCGGCCAATAAGTCATTGATTGCATTTTCTATAGTTGGGTCCACGTTTTAATGGCAGTGGACAAAGATGGGAGAACAACATTGCCGATCCTCTGTCTTGTCAATGCCTTCTATAGACGGTAGCAAGTGAATCTTGCTATACTATTCGATATTTTTGACGATTATCAACTTTCGGCCAATAAGTCATTGATTGCATTTCCTATAGTTGGGTCCACGTTTTAATGGCAGTGGACAAAGATAGGAGAACAACATTGCCGATCCTCTGTCTTGTCAATGCCTTCTATAGACGGTAAGCAAGTGAATCTTGCTATACTATTCGATATTTTTGACGATTATCAACTTTCGGCCAATAAGTCATTGATTGCATTTCCTATAGTGGGTCCACGTTTTAATGGCAGTGGACAAAGATAGGAGAACAACATTGCCGATCCTCTGTCTTGTCAATGCCTTCTATAGACGGTAGCTGATACAGATTTATTGATGTAATATTAATTGTTCATTCTCGTTTAAAATAATCAATTATATTGTTTTTATTAAGCAATAAATTATATTTTTCAAAATTCAAAATTTTAAATCATTATTCCTGGATCGAAAATCAAGTAACGAAGCAGTGTGTGATTACATAACTTTATATTTTGGACAACATTAACATTTTATCAAAATTTTTGGAGAGAAATAGTACAGGCACAGCCTAGTTTTTCCTCCAATGCCATACTTGTATTATGATTATAGTATTTTATACAATAAATGGAATAAATGAATTTCCTAATGAATTTTCATAATTAAGATGAAATATTTTGTTAATGAATTATCAATTCTACATTGTTGAAAGACGATCTGGCAACAGAGCAAAGCGAGAAAGAGATAGCACTATCTGCTTTGTCGAATGATAGACAAGGATAGCAATACCATTGCTAATCAAACACTGCCATTATAACGTGGACCTCACTATAGAGCTGTTCTTATGATATAGTGAGGTCCACGTTATAATGACAGTGGATAAAGATAGAAGAATAGCGATGCCGATTCTCTGCATTAATTAATCATATTTCTACACTGTCAAAAACATAATTGGCACCGTTGTGGATTTAGTAAAGGATAGTACCACCTCAAGATAGGACCTCACTATAGAGAAGGATAGCGCTATCTGCTTTGTGGAATGATAGACAAGGATAGCAAGACCAAAGTTGATTAAATACTGTCATTATAACGTGGACCTCACTATGGTCTGCTTCCCATGCAACCATCGAAGACAGTTTCAAGTAAATCTCATTAGATATTCCCTTCATTTCACACAGTTTTGAAAATATTGATCAACATTATCGACTAAGATTTATTAGTATTAGATGGATATTAAGAGATTAATGAACGGTTGCTTGAAAAGGATGTATCAGAGAAAATTTTATTAAACAAATATTATTACAACTTACGGCAAATTCTATAGACATAAATATCAAAAATTTAAGTGGGCTACTTTTTATAACTTTATTTTATTTATTTTAACATGTTTTAACTATTAGGGCTGGTTTCCGAACTCGGGATTCATCTAAGTTCTAGACTTTTAACAGCTGGAGTAGAAAATTGGCTTTCCGAAACGGGGAGTAGTCGCAGTCATTGTCACAGTGTCACGTTTAAATTAAATTTCGGAAAACTAGAAAATTGAACACAATAGTATATTTCGCACCTAGGGCCGAAAATGAGACTTCTCCGGCTCGAAATCGGTTTTCAAGTCCGAGGCCGTAGGCCGAGGACTAGAAAAGATTGAGAGCCGGAAAAACATTTTTGCCCGTGGTGCGAAGGCTATTTTTCGCCACACAGAAAAATAAACTATATTGTTTATAATTGTTTATTAGGCACTTCAGAAAGCAAAAGTGGAAGGTCATAGCTCTAGCAAATCTGAGGTAATCTAAATATCAGGAAATTGTCCAAGTATTTTCATTTTTTATTCTGATTTTTTCTAAATAACCTAAAAGATTATGTTCAATTATGTGGGAGGTTGAGTTTATACTTTTTTATTTTTTCAAATGACAATAAGATGATATAATTATAAATGTTTTAATTATTGAATAATAAACTCAAATAATAAAAAGTTTTTTGATCAGCTGTTTCAGCACACTTGAAATTTAGTGGCCGGAAAGGGTTTTCTTTCCGGCCTTAGCCGGGAAGAAACCTGTTCTGTCGTCAGACGAGAGTCGTCTGCAAACAATGTCTTTCAGATCTACGTAGGGACTGGAAAACAGCTGCTTTCTGTGCAGTGTGGCGAAAAATACAATAAAGAGAAAATAGTGTAAAGTTTCAGCTATTTTGAAATGCTTCATTTCGTCAAGGAAAAACGTTTCCAATCATAGAAATGAGAAACTAAAGATTTATTTTGCTGCAACTATTTACTGCGACTACGCCCCGTTTCGGAAATGCCAATTTTCTGACTCCAGCTGTTTAAAGTCTAGAACTTAGCTGGATCCCGAGCTCGAAAAACGGCCCATAATGACATTTTCAAGTGATCTATTGAATTTATTTTTATCTATATAAAAAGCGAAATGGCACTCTCTCACTGACTTACTGACTGACTCACTCACTCGCAGAACTAAAAATCTACCGGACCAAAAACGTTCAAATTTTGTAGGTATGTTCAGTTGGCCCTTTAGAGGCGCGCTAAGGAATCTTTTGGCAAATATTTTTCTAAGGGTGGTTTTTAAGGGTTTAAAGTTCGTCTTTTGGCATGTATATTCTTCTTCTCCCAATCTCTTAATTATAATTGAAATTTCCATATCATATGTTACTATAGAACTATAATCTAGATAGAGTACCTCTTCGAAACAGTTGTTAACTGGCAACTAAATTAATAATTTGTCAGGTTAGCATTAGGTTGAGTTGACTTTGTTAGGTTGGCACCAAGTTGAAGATTTAAATGCATTTATCGCGGAAAAATTGATTGGGCACTGCTACTTCAATCCTGGGAATATTATATTACTAGCCCGTCAGGCTCGCTTCGCTCGCCATATCCGTTTAGCCAGACGTTTAGTCTGGACACCCGACTGGATTGTCCTAACATATGATAAAAAATGCTCAAATGAAAGATGCTGATCTCATTCTTGGACGATCCAGTCGGGGGTCCAGGGGGCGGAGCCCCTGGCCAGACGGATATGGCGAGCGAAGCGAGCCTGACGGCTAGTTTATTATGTAATTAATACAAAGAGCCCTTAGGCTAGCTACACACACATCGATTTTGTTCGTACTGTAAGATATTTTGCCGTCCTTATGAATTCTATTGGATTGAAAAGATGATTTCAACTGATGATGTTTGAGGTTGAGTGGTAGAGAGGACTTTAAAGTCCTAACTCCGCCTAATAAAGAATTTTTTCATTTCATTTCATTTCATGTTTGTCAAGTTCTGTTTAATCTGATAGAGTTCATAATGACGACAAAATATCTTACGAATAAAAATCGATGTGCGTGTGCAGTGCTTCAGAAGAGAAGCCTTGCGAAGACATAGAAAGTGAATATGAAATTCTATAGGTTTAAAAATCATAGAGCAATTGCTTAGATCTTAGATCTATCACAGACTTGATAGGGAGAGTGAGATAGAACATCTTCTTCTTCTTCTTCTTTTCTTCATCATCACAGCAAACACCAACTAATCATTGTGAGAGTGAGAATACGATCGTAACTACATCAGCCAATGGGAGTTGAGTAGAAGAGAACTCAACCAATCACAAGCTAGCCAATGAAAAATCAGCTCTATACCGGTGTCATGGCGTCACCCAATGGCAGTTGAAGGGGGATTGTTTATCACATACCAAAGTCTAATGTAGTCATTATCTTCAGCAATAAAACACAGTAATATCATAGAGAAACGATAGCATAAGTAGATATCCCATGGAATAAGGCGTTTATGTCGCAACTTTTACTGTTATCCCAAGCCGATAGTTCACGTAGTTCTTTCCCATGCAGCTGTGTGACGCTTGTAGTCTCTTAAATTGTGCTGTTCATACACTATCACCCCAACAAAACAGTAAAAATTGACAATAATCGGCTTGAGATAACAGTAAAAGTTGCGACATAAATTCCCTATACCATAGGATATCTACTTACGCTATTGTTTCTCTATGGTCATATTCAGTCGTTTATATGAATTTGCCTAATATTTTCCCACATCCGTAATTCGAATCACAAATAAATAAATAAAGTATCTAGATCTGTAAATTAGGAAGTGTAGGTTTTGGATGATTTCTTCTACTTTTTTTGTTGAATCGGTTTTTTCGAGTGAAACGTTCTACGGAACCGAATTGACCATGACAAAACGAATACTTGCTTCTTCATAATATTCCTCTTTCCATTCATTCATCATCATCATCATCATCATCTTCTTCTTCTTCTTCTTCTTTTTTTCTTCTTCTTCTTCTTCTTCAACACTCAAGTTCACATCATTAAAGAGACAAAAAAGAAGGTAAATTAGGGATAGATAGGATACATGTAGAGAAATAAATGAAACAGAGGAGAAGAAGAGAAAATACAGAAGAAAGAGAAAAGAGAAGAGAGAGATGGTGTACTGGTCCAGGTGGAATAGCAGCTTTCCTAGAAATGCGATACAATTTGAATCAGAGACCGTGACTCGTCCGTGACCTCTGTGACCTTGAAAGTCTTGCGACAAAAATGCATCACTTACTAGCTGGCATACTGGAGGCACTTATACTAGAATTACAGCAGACAAGTACACTAGCATTCCTGTCTCATTCCTGTTTAATTAATCATATTTCTGCACTGTCAAAAACATAATTGGCATCGTTGTGGACCTAGAAAAGGATAGTACCACCGGCTATGTCGAATGATAGACAAGGATAGCAAAACCGAAGTTGATCAAATACTGTCATTATAACGTGGCCCTCATTATAGCATATATTAGCATTCCAGCATACTAGCATATTAGCAACCTATAGTGAGGTCCACGTTATAATGGCAGTGTTTGATTAGCAATGGTATTGCTATCCTTGTCTATCATTCAACAAAGCGGATAGCGCTATCTCTTTCTCGCTTTGCTCTGTTGCCAGATCGTCTTTTAACAATGTAGAATTAATATAAAACAAAATATTTCATCATTATTATGAAAATTAATCATGAAATTATTGAAAAATATAATTTCTTACTTAATTGACCGAACGAAGTGAGGTCTATGATTCAAGTCGACGGTTTGGCATTTCTCTATGTTTAAATGTTTAAATGTTTATAATGTTTTTTATGTTGCTCATTTACGGCGAAACGCGGTAATAGATTTTCATGAAATTTGACAGGTATGTTCCTTTTTAAATTGCGCGTCGTCGTATATACAAGGTTTTTGGAAATTTTGCATTTCAAGGATAATATAAAAGGAAAAAGGAGCCTCCTTCATACGCCAATATTACCGTAAAAAACATACTATAGGATTATCACATACATTACATTTATTACATTCCTTAATCACAACATCGTATTAATGATTGGGAGAGAATCAACAGGATAAACCCAAAACTGTTCCTCTCCCTAATTTTGATAAAAATAGTCCAATGAGGTTATGAAAACACTTTTATAAAGATCACAAAAATTTACAGTCCAAATAAACATTATACTAAAAATTTTGTATCTCGGTTGATCAGAAAGATGAATTATCAGAATTATCAATCATAAATCAGCTGTCTAATGGACTATAATACTACCCGTTCAAAAACACATCGAGCATCTAGAAAATGTATCTTTCCATCAACGTTGTAGACAGTTGCAGCCAGACATGATAACAGCGCTCACACTCACATTCCGGGACGACACATCACGGTACGATATAGGACAGAAAGCTCTATGTTTATTTAGGATTTTTTCTAGACATTTTTAATAAATTGATGAATTATTTATTAATTTTTGAGAAAACATAACAACAGGTCAATGTAACTCACTGAGCGCGAGGTCTACTGTTCACAGAACTACTAGTAAAATATAATTGATCATTTTAAACGAGAATGAACAGTTAATATTACATCAATAAACCTGTATCAGCTACCGTCTATAGAAGGTATTGACTAGACAGAGGATCTGTAACATTGTTCCACTATCTTTCTCCACTGCCATTATAACGTGGACCTCACTATAGTGGAAATATCTTGTATAGTAGAATATACTTCAATATCTTGAATCTAATCATGGAGAAACAATAGCATAAGTAGATATCCCATGGCATAGGGCGTTTATGTCGCAACTTTTACTGTTATCTCAAGCCTATAGTCTAAGAAGTTTTTTCCCGTGAAGCTTTATGACGCTGGTAGTCTCTCATATTGTGCCGTTCATACACTCTTACCCGGTCAAAACTGTAAAAATCGACAATAATCGACAGTAATCGGCTTGAGATAACAGTAAAAGTTGCGACATAAACGCCCTATACCATGGGATATCTACTTATGCCATTGTTTCTCTATGATCCAATACACTCTTTAAAGTTTGAGAAATTCTAGCTCCATAAAATCCTTCATCTCAATAAACTAGAAATTATTTACACCTTCTAAAAATATTCATAACACCAACAAATTATCAACACTTTCCAAGTCAGGCCTGATCAGTCACGCGTTTTTTACAACACAGCTGCAGGCCTATTAAAATAACAATAACGATTTTCAACCTGTCACGTTGGTCAACCTGTCCGGAAGTGAATGAAATTGGCGGCAACTCAACAGCTGACTGACCACCGGAAATAATAATTTCAAATCTGTAGTTAGCTGCTACCGGAGGCTATATAGTGAGGTCCACGTTATAATGGCAGTATTTGATTAATACTGGTGTTGCTATCCTTGTCTATCATTCGACAGAGCAGATGGCGGTATCCTTTTCTAGCTCCACAACGTTGCCAGACCGCTTCTCAACAATGTAGAAATATGATTAATCAACAAAATATTCAATCTCAATTAAGAAAATTAATTATTTAATCGTTAAAAAATATATTTCTATGACGAATGAAATATTATTGATCATTTTTGGCAAGAATGAACAGTACTGAATATTACATCAGATATACCGGTGTCAGTTACCCAATATAGAAGGCAGTGGCAAGGTAGAGAATCGACAAATCTGAACATCCATCTTTCTCCACTACCATTAGAGCGGTTACCTCACTATAATACGTTTCACTTTCCTTGCCCTATTACCATAGGTAAGGAAAGTGTTGCTTTCCAAAAAAAATTAAGGTACCCCAATTTCTAAATTTCTATACGTTTCGAGGTCCCCTGAGTCCAAAAAAGTGGTTTTTAGGTATTGGTCTGTATGTGTGTGTGTGTGTATGAGTGTATGTGAGTCTGTGTACACGATATCTCATCACCCAATTAACGGAATTACTTGAAATTTGGAACGTAAGGCCCTTACAATATAAGGATCCGACGAACAATTTCGATCAAATGCGATTCAAGATGGCGGCTAAAATGGCGAAAATGTTGTCAAAAACAGGGTTTTTCGCGATTTTCTCGAAAATGGCTCCAACGATTTTGATTAAAGTTATACCTGAAATAGTCATCGATAAGCTCTATCAACTGCCACAAGTCCCATATCTGTAAAAATTTCAGGAGCTCCGCCCCATCAAGTTTGATTTTAGATTCTCAATAATCAGGCTTCAGATACAATTTAAACAAAAAATTTGGAGTGGAAAAGATTGAGCATGAGAATCTCTACAACTAATGTTTAGTAATATTTTCACCTAAAATTAAAAATAAGCTCAAAATTCGAGAAAATGTGATTATCCAATTGCAAACTGTTGGCAACTGTTGATTCTATTAAATGATTCACTATGAAGAGATAGCGGACCTCATGTGTGTCTCCAGCGTTATTGCCCTGTCACCAGCTGGCTCAAATCTTTGAATAGTAGACTTGAGATGCGCGTGAACACTAGCGTCAGGTGATCAATTCTCATAACGGCAAGGAAAGTTGTGTGAGTGCCCACACCAGATTTTTAATTTATAATCTTCTATTCTTCTTATACGAAGTTGGTAGAGTTTGAACAGACTTCAGTCCATTCTAGAATGAGAGAAGAACTAGGAAGTAGAAGTTTGTAGCCTAGTAAAATGGAATCAGTCGTAAAAAGCTGGGTTAGTTTTGAAGAAGATTCGGAAGCTATCTAGCTAGAAAGAGAGGAACAGCTATAAAGATAGATTATCAGAGAGAGAGAGAGAGAGCAAGAGAGTAGGAAAGTGATAAAGGAAGAAAAGAAAGAGAGTGTGTGTGAAAGAGAAACAGAGAGTGAATAAGAAGTAAGAAGCAAATGAAACATAAAATTTCAGGCCAGAGAGAAACCAGTAGAGGCTTGGATTATTTGAATGAATCTGACCACTATAACTTTCTATTTCCTTCCAAAATCTGTGGTCAGTCATCATTTTACTCTATGGTAAGATTCTCTTTAAACTACCAGTATTGATTGTATGGGAAACTTTCATGTTTTTATCTATAACTAGCCGTCAGGCTCGCTTCGCTCGCCATATCCGTCTAGCATTTTTCATTTGAGCATTTTTATCATATGTTAGGACAATCCAGTCGGGGGCCAGACTAAACGTCTGGCTAAACGGATATGGCGAGCGAAGCGAGCCTGACGGCTAGTTATATAATATTCCCAGGATTGAAGTAGCAGTGCCCAATCAATTTTTCCGCGAGAAATGCATTTAAATCTTCAACTTGGTGCCAACCTAACAAAGTCAACCCAACTTAATGCCAACCTGACAAAATTATTAATTTAGTTGCCAGTTAACAACTGTTTCGAAGAGGTACTCTATCTAGATTATAGTTCTATAGTAACATATGATATGGAAATTTCAATTATAATTAAGAGATTGGGAGAAGAAGAATATACATGCTAAAAGACGAACTTTAATCCCTTAAAAACAACCCTTAGAGTTGAAATATTGCCAAAAGATTTCTTAGTGCGCCTCTAAAGGGCCAACTGAACATACCTACCAAATTTGAACGTTTTTGGTCCGGTAGATTTTTAGTACTGCGAGTGAGTGAGTGAGTGAGTCAGTCAGTCAGTCAGTGAGTGAGTGCCATTTCGCTTCTATATATATAGATAAAATAAATGTAAGAATCGGCTTTATACACGTAGGGGATAGGAAATTCATAGATGACGCATCATCACGTCTCAACTACTCAACTGATTAACTTGAAATTCTGCATATAGATTCCTAATTTACCGAGGATGGTTATAGACCTATTTCAAACACTTCAAAATTTCAGTTGGTCAAGTTTTCAGTTTGTCAAGTTTTTAATTAGACCCTTGAGGAGCACGAGTTATCTACTAGAGTGAGGTCCACGTTATATTGGCAGTGTTTGATTAGCAATGGTATTGCTATCATTGTCTATCATTCAACAATGCTAATAGCGCTATCTCTTTCACACTTTGCTCTGTTGCCAGATCGTATTTTAACAATGTAGAATTGATAATTGATTAACAAAATATTTCATCTTAATCATGAAAATTCATTGTCAAACTATTGAAAAATATAATATCTTGCTTGATAGTATATAATTTATTGATTATTTCAAACGAGAATGAACAGTTAATATTACATTAATACGCCTGTATCAGCTACCGTCTATAGAAGGCATTGACAAGACTGAGGATCAGCAACGTTGATCTCCTATCTTTCTCCACTTCCATTATAATGTGGACCTCACTATAGTATTTATCTCGGGCCACTCCCGTGTTCCGGATGGACACGTTAAGCCGTCGGTCCCGGCTGCCTAAAAAGCAGTCGTTAGGTCATGTCAGAGGCCCTGAAATTGATCAGTTGCGACCTGAAAACTCTGACACCAGACCTGAGCCAGCCAGGTCACTCGATATTATTATTATTTTACTATAGTATTTATACTATAAATATATTTCAGGAATTCTTCAGTTCACACTTTGTAAATTCATTGAATAATTTTCTCTCTCTCTCTCTCTCTCTGAATCACAAATGCTTCTCTTTCTTCCCTTATCATCCTCTCAATCACAACTTCTTTATTCATCCTACATCTCTATCTTCAAACTTCCGAAACAGCCTCCCAAAACTAACCCATCTTTTTACGACCAATTCCATTTTATCACCGCATCCACTTCCTTGTTCCTCTTCCCAATTCATTCCGCTTTCCGTTCCTTGTTCAGTCTTATCTCCCAACTTTTATTGTTGCGTTCAAAAGTTGCATCAACTTTAATGGCCAGACTCGCTCGGTCAATGACACATTGAATCATCATCTATTATGTGATAATTTTCTGCTACTTGCAAGTTTGTATAATAGTATTTCAGTTCTAAAGTAGAAGAAGAACAAGAAATAGAAGAAGAAGTAGAAGAAGAAGAAGAAGAAGAAGAGTGAGGAGAAGAAAAGAAGAAGAGGAAGAAGAAGAAGAAGAAGAAGAAGTAGAAGAGTGAGGAGAAAAGAAGAAGAAGAAGAAGAGGAAGAAGAAGAAGAAGAAGAAGAAGAAGAAGAAGAAGAAGAAGAAGAAGAAGAAGAGTGAGGAGAAGAAAAGAAGAAGAGGAAGAAGAAGGAGAAGAAGAAGAAGAAGAAGAAGAAGAAGAAGAAAAAAAAGAAGAAGAAGAAGAAGAAAAAGGAGAAGAAGAGTGAGGAGAAGAAAAAGAAGAAGTAGAAGAAGACAGAAGAAGAAGAAGAAGAAGAAGAAGAAGAAGAAGAAGAAGAAGAAGAAGAAGAAGAAGAAGAAGAAGAAGAAGAAGAAGAAGAAGAAGAAGAAGAAGAAGAAGAAGACAGAAGAAGAAGAAAAAAAGAAGAAGAAGAAGAAGAAGAAGAAAGAAGAAGAAGAAGAAGAAGAAGAAGAAGAAGAAGAATAACGTCAAGGAAACTACATTTTACACATCGGTTTGATACTCCTTAATATCTTTACAAGGTTAAATTTGAAAAATTCAATAACAATGATTTTGTATGCTGTTTTTGTAGAGATGTAATTTTTAATTTTCCAGTGTAAAATTCTACCTTCACGGTATAGAAATTTCAAGAAAACTTCAGTTCACCCGACGTGGATGAATTTCAAATCCAATCACAACCGTTGCGAAAACACAATCCTATGAATTTTAACAGACAATAAACTGCGATAATCACGTATTCCGCCCGTAAAAAGATACAACAATAACTGATAAAAGATCCCTTAGTCATAAACATGATTGATATCACAATAAAAGTTTATATAGAGCTTCAAGCTTAAACTACATTAATAGCTAGTATAACATTAATAGCTTATCGCATATAGGGCTATAGTGAGGTCCACGTTATAATGACAGTATTTCTTCAACTTTGGGTTTGCTATCCTTGTCTATCATTCGACAAAGCCGGTGGTACTACCCTTTTCTAGGTCCACAACGATGCCAATTATGTTTTTGACGGTGTAGAAATAGAATTAATTAATGGAGAGAATCGGCATCGCTATTCTCCTATCTTTATCCACTTGTTTTTTTGGTAGAGAGTTAGTGGGGAGGATATTTTTAATATTCTTTCCGAAGAATGGACATTGATATGTCCAAAGCTCCGCCAATTTATGTAGATGCATAACAATATGATTATTATCTATAGTTATTATATTACAAATTGCTTTTTCATATCATATACAGTTCAATAATTATTTTCTTAGTCTATATTATGTAAATTAATCAATAATTTTGCTGTATTGTACGCTATTGTATATAAGTGTATAAGCCAGTATATATTGTAATCTACATAAATAAAGTACTCAATCAATCAATCAATCCACTGCCATTATAAAGTGGACCTCACTATAGATTATAGAATTTTTAAAGTGATGAGAATAATACCATAGATAAAGAATAAGCATAAATATTTCTTGTCTCTGATAATACAAATAGTGTATTATGAATTTACATACAATACATAATTTTTTTCCTATTGAGCAGACCAGTAGACTAAACATCAGGCAATGAAAAATAAGATAATATTCATGTTTTAATATTTACTATAGAAAATTAATACTTACCTATTCTATTAACCATTAACTAAAAAGTTATATAGTTACCATTAAAGTGTGAATGTGTGTTTTGTTGTAAATCCATATTAGATAGAATCAGGCAGCATTTCTATTTCTTAATTATATTCATGTTTTAATATTTACTATAGAAAATTAATAGTTACCTATTCTATTAACCATGAACTAAAAAGTTATATAGTTACCATTAAATTGTGAATGTCTGTTTTGTTGTAAATCCATATTAGAGAAAATCAGGCAGCATTTATATTTCTTAATACCGTATGATAAATAGAATCATAGAGAAACAATAGCATAAGTAGATATCCCATGGTATAGGGCGTTTATGTCGCAAATTTATTGTAATCTCAAGCTGATAGTCCACGTAGTTCTTTCCTGTGAAGCTTTATGACGCTGGTAGTCTCTCATATTGTGACGTTCATACACTCTTAACCGGTCAAAACAGTAAAAATCTACAGTAATCGGCCTGAGGTAACAGTAAAAGTTGCAACATAAACGCCCTATACCATGGGATATCTACTTACGCTATTGTTTCTCTATGGTATTACTGAATCCCAATCTGACCGAATCCCAAAAGGTCGAAGAGTATACTTTCCCATAAATGGTCGAATCCCATCTAGCCGATGAGATTCGATCAATTGCGACGAACTACAACATTTTTCTATCAAATGGGACTCGACTGTTTGAGAATCGGTCAGATGGGAAAATCAAATCTTCGGCCTTTTGCGACAGTTGAAATTTTCGGCCAAATGGGATTACTATTAAAACTTTTCGATCATTTGGGATTCGACCATTTGGGAAAGTAAAAGTTTCAATTCTATCATTTGGGATTCTTCAATTTTCGATCTTTTGCGACGAAATAATAATCTCGACCAAATGGGAATCGGTCATTTGGCATGCCACCGTTCTTTCCTGTGAAGCTTTATGACGCTGGTAGTCTCTCATATTGTGCCGTTCATACACTCTTACCAGATCAAAACAGTAAAAATCGACAAAAATCAACAGTAATCGGCTGTTGATGTCGCAACTTTTACTGTTATCTCAAGCCGATTACTGGCGATTATTGTCAATTTTTACTGTTTTGTTGGGGTGATAGTGTATGAACGGCACAATTTGAGAGACTACCAGCGTCACACAGCTGCATAGGAAAGAACTACGTGAACTATCGGCTTGGGATAACAGTAAAAGTTGCGGCATAAACGCCCTATACCATGGGACATCTACTTACGCTATTGTTTCTCTATGATAGAACATATTCAATAAAATGATATTGCATCTACAATAGAATAATCAAACTAATTTCAATTATCACCATGGAACAATATCAAGAAACAATCAATATTTTGAGTGAGAATCTACAGAAAATCCACTGTAATCTCCAAAAAAGCAACTCTACAACTAATAGAATGATCTTTGAAAAAATACCGAGCAAATCTGATTCTTTTTTGAGTAAAATCTATAGAAAACTCACTGAAATCTCCAGAAAAGAACCACTTCAACTACTAGAATGATCTTCTGAAAAAGTATGTTTGAATCTCATTTAAATCTGCGCAGTAGACTTCAAACTGAATGCGCTGAATTGAACGGAAACTGTGCCATAGAAATAGAATAGAATAGAAATCTGCCATAGAAATAAACAGACACACCTGTGCTTTAGAATTCAACTGTTACATCATACTTATTAGCATATAATTGACCGAGCGAAGTGAGGTCTAAGATACAAGTCGACGGTTTGACATTTCACTTAATGTTTAAATGTTTATATGTTGCGCATTTACGGCGAAACGCGGTAATAGATTTTCATGAAATTTGACAGGTATGTTCCTTTTTTAATTGCGCGTCGACGTATATACAAGGTTTTTGGAAATTTTGCATTTCAAGGATGATATAAAAGGAAAAAGAGCCTCCTTCATACGCCAATATTAGAGTAAAAATCAGACTATAGAATTATTCATCATAAATCAGCTGACAAGTGATTACACAGATGTGTGGAGAAGCCAGTCTATTGCTGTATTTCCATAAGGTCTATAGTTTCAATCAGGTACTTGTGGATGAGAATACTGCGTGAGGTCTATTGTTCACAGAACTACTAGTATAAAAGGAAAAAGGAGCCTCCTTCATACGCCAATATTAGAGTGAAAATCAGACTATAGAACTATTCATCATAAATCAGCTGACAAGTGATTATTACACAGATGTGTGGAGAAGCCAGTCTATTGCTGTATTTCCATAAGGTCTATAGTTTCAATCAGGTACTTATGGATGAGAAAACTGCGTGAGGTCTACTGTTCACAGAACTACTAGTATGTTACAATACTCTCCCATATAATATGATGAAACTCAACCATCCAATCAACATTACTATTCCAAAATTCAAATTCAATATTTTCCTAAATCAACAAACTAATATAGCCATGATTCATAACATAGGCTGCTCATTAGCATAGTATGTCACAATCATAGATCATTTTCCTTTTGAAGAATGTGCTTGATATACATTTGCATATTACATACTGATTTTGCCAAGTTTCATGCCTACACATGTATTAGAATATTCAATTGAAAGAAGTAACACACGTTGATAGGTTTATGACAATATTGTGCAATTAATATTTCAAGGACAAGGTATGACCTTCATCCTTCTATGCAAGGTCATGATAAATTTATGGTGAGTCTTCTCTCAAAATATGATCATATTTTATGATCATATAAGTTGATATTGTGGTAATTATTCAAATTGAATGAGAAAGACTAAGAAATTGTCAAAAAACCACTGATTTATTGATAATTGGTTAAGTCATATCATATCAGCTGTGCTAATAGTGAAGTTGTGTTTCTTTTCTGGCTCAAAACTTTGCAAAATTACTCAAAAACTTCCAATTTGTAGAGATTTTAGTGAAATATTTTAGTTTTTAATCATTTTTTAAATATCAAAATTCAAAATTTTTAGTTTAGTCATTAGTTTTGAAGTGGAAATTGGACTTTTTGAAGTGAAAGTGAAATCTTAACCTTATTCTTCTTTGAAACTTTTATTTGTAAAAATTTGGGAGAAGACAGTTTTGGGCTATGCTTGTTGTATTCTCCCAATCATATTATATTTATTATATTATGATTTGTAATTGTCAATGAAATAAATAAATAAATAAAATTTGAAAGGGTAGTAACAAATGAGTTTCGGACTATGACCCGGTTACACAACAGCCGGTTAAATTTTAACCGTGTTTAATTTCACAAAAACAATCAAAGAAGGCGTTTATGAAAAGTCGGCTTCTCTGATTGTTTCTCCTGGAATTAATCACGGTTAAAATTTAACCGGCTGTTGTGTAACCGGCACTATGTTTGAAAGATGGAAAGGGATAAGAAAAGAATGTGAGAGTGGGATGAAATTATATAAAAAGGGCTAAAAAATATTGTCAAGGAAAGAATAAAGTCAGTTACAATGGAAACGCTTTCATATTGTCGAAACAACTAATCTATAAATACTAGTAGTTCTGTGAACAGTGGACCTCACGCAGTATTCTCATCCACAAGTATCTGATTGAAACTATAGACCTTATGCAAATACAGCAATAGACTGGCTTCTCCACACATCTGTGTAATCACTTGTCAGCTGATCTATGATGAATAATTCTATAGTCTGATTTTTACTTCAATATTGGCGTATGAAGGAGTCTCCTTTTTTTCTTTTATATTATCCTTGAAATGCAAAATTTTCAAAAACCTTGTATATACTTCGACGCGCAATTAAAAAAGGAACATACCTGTCAAATTTCATGAAAATCTATTACCGCGTTTGGCCGTAAATGCGCAACATATAAACATTTACTATTAAGAGAAATGCAAACCGTCGACTTGAATCTTAGACCTCACTTCGCTCGGTCAATAAGTGGTTTCGACAATAGAAATAGTTTTTATACAACATGGATATCTACCAAAGCATCAGCTTCAGAACAACACAGAAATAGGAGAGACTTCAAGACAAATTCGTAGAGGAATTCAATTCTTATAAGATATCGATCAGACATCGACATTCACATCGACACAGACATTCTATCTTCAGACATCGATCATGAGATAGATAGAGACAGAACAAGAGATATTATGAGAAAGAATTATCTTCAAAGTAGATCAATTTACACGGACGACAAAGTACGATTTTCCAAAAGCGAGCAGCTTCAAAAGAAGAGCGACTGTTTCACTTAAAAGCGATGGCGTAAAAAACCACTGCTTCTGCGACAATCGTAGAAGAAAATAGACCGCTGATCAATTTTCTTTATTATCTTCATATTCTTGTTCTTCTACTTCTTACTATCCTTCTTTTTCTTCTTCATATTCTTCTTCTACTTATTCTCCTTCATCTACTTTAACTTTTCCTATTCTTCTCATTCTTCTTCTTCTTCTTCCTCTTTCTTCTTCTCCATCATCTAATTTCGGCGTTGTTTTCTTTGCTTACATTTTCTTCTCTACCTTTAGTTTCACCTTAAACTTTGTTATTATATTATTTTCATTTTACTCCTATTATTTTTACCCCTTTTCTATTCATCTTGAATATTCGCCAACGTCGTCCTATAGTGAGGTTGACGTTATAATGGTACTGGAGGAATGATTATTATTAATTGAATGAAAAAGACTAAGAAATTGTCAAAGAACCACTGATTTATTGATAATTAGAAAGACCGGTTTCGGTTATTACACCATTGTCAATACCTGAAAAACTAGTTTATCAGACTAAAAAATCTTTACCTTTAAAAATACTAAGAAATTGTCAAAAAACCACTGATTTATAGATAATTAGAAAGACCGGTTTCGGTTATTACACCATTGTCAATCTAGTTTATCAGAGATATACACTGGTTTATACAGGAGAAACCAGTCTTTCTAATTATCAATAAATCAGTGTTTTTTTGGCAATTTCTTAGTCTTTTTCATTCAATATGAATAATTACCACAATATCAACTTCTCAACTACACAAAAAGTGATTATTATTAAACGAAAATGCCAATTAAATGCCATAATTCACCTCGAAGACTTCCAATTCCCTTTCCAGACATCAAATTAGTCAATATTTATTCTAAGTTTAAATATTATTAAACGAAAATCCCAATTGAGTGCTGCAAATGACCCCGAAGACTTCTGCTACTGCAAATATTGTCAACAGAGTAAACAGCTAGATGGAAATTCAATGAGCGCTTCCATACAAAAATTATTTGTCAGCCCGGGAATTCTTAATAGGGATTTTCGTTTAATAATAATTATTAATTAATTGGCATTTGAACAAATGCAACTTCCAATTTATTTCCATACAAGCAGGTAACCCGTGCTCCGCAAGGGTCCATTTTGAATTTTGACAAACTGAAAACTTGACTGAGTGGAATATTGTAGAGTTTGAAGTTGGCATAGAAACATCCTCAGTTGATTAAGAAACTGTATGCAAAATTTAAAGTTGAATTCAGTCCAGTAGTTTAGACGTGATGATGCGTCAAACTTAATTTGCATATCCCATATGTGTATGAGCCAGTTCTTTCCTTTATTATAGTATAGATAAATTCTTGATACTAACATATCATAACTTGATACTAACATAATAATGTAATATAACTCAAATCTTGTTCAGGAACCTTCCTCAACTTGATGTCAACCTGACAAAATTGGACTGGCTATTAATTTAGTTACCAATTTTAACCATCTGTTTCAAAGAGGTAGTCTCTCTAGATCAATGTACCTAGAATACGTATTCTAGGTACCTTGCTCTAGATTATAGTTCTATATTAACATAGTTATGAATTCATGTCCCATGAATTAAATTTCAACATTAATTCTGAAAAATCTAGAAGCAAAATTGAAATTCGGACTTCGAGGTGCACGAGATTGATATTTTTAGAATCTATGTGCAAAATTTGGAGATCTAAATCATTCCCGTTTTCCCGGTATGCAATCCACAAGTTGACATGTTTTGATGCGAACAAACACAACCCTACTCTCTCTTATTATATAGATGTAAACTGGATGGCCGCTATGACTTTGTATGAAATGAGCGCTGCTATCCAGAGATTGTCAGTTTGGTGTAAGGGTAAGCATTCCTGACCGGCTACTGGGAGGTACTGGGTTCGATACCCGGGCTGACAAATAATTTTTGAATAGTAGCGATCATCGAATTTCCATCTAGCTGTTCACCCTGTTGTCAATATTTGCAGTAGCAGAAGTCTTCGGGGTGATTTACACCATTTAATTGGGATTTTCCTTTAATAATAGTCATTCATTAATTAGCATTTGAACAAATGCAATTTACAATTTATTTCCATCAGTAGTACTGGAGGAAGATAGTAGGGAACAGCGTTGCCAATTCCCTGCCTTGCCACTGCCTTCTATATAAGATAGTTGATACCGATATATCCGATTGACTGTTTGTTCATTCATGTTGAAAATAATCAATTTGTCAAGGACAAATATTTTTCGATGAATAAATAATAAGTTTTCAGAATTGAGATTGTATATTTTATAATTATTTATATTTCCATATTGTTTAAAAAGGTTCTCCATGTTTTGTGAATTATTTATATGAATTTGGCAATAAATTTGATTTGATTGATTGATTCTAGCAACGTTGCATAGGTACAGAAGGATAGTGCTATCTGCTTTGTTGAATGATAGGGAAGGATAGCAAAACCAATATTGATTAAATACTGCCATTATAACGTGGACCTCACTATAGAAAAGGAAAGCGCTATCTGCTTTGACGAATGATAGACAAGGATAGCAACACCAATGTTGATCAAATACTGCCATTATAATATGGACCTCACATTAGAGAAGGAAAGTGCTATCTGCTTTGACGAATGAAAGACTAGGATAGCAACACCAATGTTGATCAAATACTGCCATTATAACATGGACCTCACTGTAGAGAAGGATAGCGCTATCTGCTTTGTTGAATGATAGACAAGGATAGCAACACCAATGTTGATCAAATACTGCCATTATAACATGGACCTCACTATAGAGAAGGAAAGCGCTATCTGCTTTGTCGAATGATAGACAAGGATAGCAACACCAATGTTGATCAAATACTGCCATTATAACGTGGACCTCACTATATCTGCTTTGTCGAATGATAGACAAGGATAGCAACACCAATGTTGATCGAATACTGCCATTATAAGATGGACCCCATAATAGAGAAGGAAAGCGCTATCTGCTTTGTCGAATGATAGACAAGGATAGCAACACCAATGTTGATCGAATACTGCCATTATAACATGGACCTCACTATAGAGAAGGATAGCGCTATCTACTTTGACGAATGAAAGACTAGGATAGCAACACCAATGTTGATCGAATACTACTGCCATCATAACGTGGACCTCACTATATCTGCTTTGTGGAATGATAGACAAGGATAGCAACACCAATGTTGATCAAATACTGCCATTATAAGATGGACCTCACATTAGAGAAGGAAAGCGCTATCTGCTTTGTCGAATGATAGACAAGGATAGCAACACCAATGTTGATCAAATACTGCCATTATAACGTGGACCTCACTATAGATAAGAATAGCGCTATCTGCTTTGTCGAATGAAAGACTAGGATAGCAACACCAATGTTGATCAAATACTGCCAGTATAACATGGACCTCACTATAAGAGAAGGATAGCGCTATCTGCTTTGTCGAATGAAAGACTAGGATAGCAACACCAATGTTGATCAAATACTGCCATTATAACGTGGACCTCACTATAGAGTAGGAAAGCGCTATCTGCTTTGTCGAATGATAGACAAGGATAGCAAAACCAAAGTTGATCAAATACTGCCATTATAAGATGGACCTCACTTTAGAGAAGGAAAACGCTATCTACTTTGTCGAATGGTAGACAAGGATAGCAACACCAATGTTGATCAAATACTGTCATTATAACATGGACCTCACTATAGAGAAGGATAGCGCTATCTGCTTCGTGGAATGTTAGACAAGGATAGCAACACCAATGTTGATCAAATACTGTCATTATAATGTGGACCTATAGTGAGACTTACAGTATTCTTCATAAGAGCATAGCAGTTCCCCTGCCAACCAATGACAGTTTTAAATGAATCTCTCTATGGCAGCAAAGCGTGTCGGTTTCGGTTGATTGTAGACCGCCATTTTGAAAAGCCACAGAGAAAGTGGGAAGAGGAAGGAGAGGAGCAAGAAAATCAGGAAAATGCCGAGGAAAAGTGTCATCTCTCAATAGTAATTGCGGAAAAACTACTGTAGAAATTTGTGCCATCTCTTGACAATAATAATTGTTGAAAAACGTCTGATGGAGAAATTTCTGCGGTCGGTTCAGATTCATAGAAGGCATGAATACAATCTACTGTGTAGAATACTATAGTGGGATCCAAGTTATAATGGCAGTATTTGATCAACATTGGTGTTGCTATCCTTGTCTATCATTCGTCAAAGCAGATAGCGCTATCCTTCTCCATAGTGAGGCCATGTTATAATGGCAGAATTTGATCAACATTGTTGCTATCCTTGTCTATCATTCGTCAAAATATATATCACTATCCTTCTATAGCTTGCAACGTAGCCGTATCCGTTTTTACAATGTAGAAGTATAATAAATTAAGGCAGACAATCTATTATTATTAAGGAAAAATCCAAATTAAATGCTGTAAACCACCTCGAAGACTTCTGCTCTTGCAAATATTGACAACAGGGTAAACAGCAAGATGGAAATTCGATGAGCGCTACTATCCAAAAATTATTTGTCAGCCCGGGAATCGAACCCACTACCTCCTAATTGCCGGTCAGGAATGCTTACCCTTACATAAACTGACAATCTCTGGATAGCATTTTTTAAATTTTCGTTTATTAATAGATTCATAAGCATTTGAATAATTGCAATATTCCAGTAATTTCCATCTGTAGACTGGCTGGCCGCTATGGCTTCGTATAAAATGAGCGCTGCTATCCAGAGATTGTCAGTTTGGTGTAAGGGTAATTAGGAGGTACTGGGTTCGTTAATTAGGAGGCAATTAGGAGGTACTGGGTTCGATTCCCGGGCTGACAAATAATTTTTGAATGGTAGCGCTCATCGAATTTCCATCTAGCTGTTTACCCTGTTGTCAACATTTGCAGTAGCAGAAGTCTTCGGGGTGAATTACAGCATTTAATCTGGATTCTCGTTTAATAATGATAATAAATTCATAAGCATTTGAATAATTGCAATATCTCAGTAATTTCCATCTGTAGAAAGGCAGAGAATCGGCAACGCTTTTCCCCTATCTCTATCCATTGCCGTTATAACGTGGACCTCACTATTTACAAAATTTATCTATTTACAATGCAAATAGCACTAATGTAATAACATTGAAAGATTAAATAATAAGGTAGTCCTTGTGCTATTTTTCTCCCAAATTTATAGGTGACAAAGTCCTAGATAAGGTTAGAATTTCACGTGTATAATTTTTAAAAAATCTTGGTCCAAAATAAACATTAAAACTATAAATTTTGAATTTAGATGGCTTAAATTGATAAATTAATTAGACATATTCTATACTATAGAATTATTGTTACTACTGTTATAAGTACAGTAGTTAATCATACCAAATAGGATAAAAATAGGATTATTATAGAAAGTAGAATTTCTCTATTTTATTTGATTAAACATACCATAATCCTCATCATGCTCGAAAGCATGCATCCTCTCCTTTATACTAGACGAAATGTTACGGTTTTGTTGAGGAGGTATCCCCACTCCTCTCTCCATCATGTATTTTATTTTATAATTTCTATTTATTTCATACGCTGATAATAATAAACCGAATAATATCTGACTTCAACACAAATAAAATTGAAGAGACTTGAGATATTGTACTGGACTATTCACTCCACAAACTTAAGGCTGTGCAAAGGCTAAAAATAAACTTTCTACTCGTGATATTTTTCAAAAATTTCGATTTGTATATCATCAAGCTATCAAAATGAAAAAGTTTCCTCAGTAAAAATTTGTTTTAGTAAAAATTGTTTGTAAAAATTTGTTTGTAAAAATTTTTGAGATATGAGCGCCTAAAGATTTAATTTTTGGGACAGAACATTTCAAATTCGGTAAGAGATAAATCCATGAGATTTAGAGGATTGATTCTTCTTGGTATTGTTGATCTAGTAAAACAAAAATTTTCTGAAAATATCAATTTTTAAGATAGTTATTCAATTTACTAAAAATAACTTTTAGTTGAGTTATTTTTGGTAAAATGAATAACTTTTTCAAAAATTGATATTTTCAGAAAATGTTTGTTTTACTAGATCAACAATACCATGAAGAATCCATCCACTGAATCTCATGGATTTATATCTTACCGAATTTGAAATGTTCTGTCCCAAAAATTCAAACTTCAGGCGCTCATATCTCAAGAAGTAATGATCGGAAAAAATGTTTTCCGAGAAAACTTTTTCATTTTGATAGCTTGATGATATACAAATCGAAAAACTTTGAAAAATATCACGAGTAGAAAGTTTATTTTTAGCCTTTGCACAGCCTTAACCAAATAAAAATTAATATAGCCAATGATCAGCCGCACATTTATTCATAAATATATCATAATATTATTTGACTTCAACACAAATTAGTATTAATAATCGATGACGACCCGCGCACTTCAACAAGTGAACGTCAACTGAAAAAAAAGCTGATTCTTAGTCTTTACTTTTTGAGGAAGGAAAACTATCAAGTGCCCAGAATTATTAGACGTTGAAGGTTAATTGGATGAGTGAGTAGAAAGCAACAGGCTTCTCAAAGCTTTAGCCCTGTTTTTGTTAAAAGTGCATTCCAACATGCTGCAGGTTGTTTTATTCGTATCAGAGCAAGTTGCATGCTGTTGTAATTCTAAAACAACATGTTACAGGCTGTATTAATTGTATTACAGCATGTTGCAAGCGTTTTTATCAATAAAACAGTATTCTATTCTATTATTAAAACATGTTGCAGGCTTCAAGCATATTTAGCTCTGTTTTTATTGAAACAGAAATGCATTCCAACATGTTACAGGCTGTTTATTTATTCATTTATTTATACATTGATACATCTATATAAAAGCGAAATAGCACTCACTCACTGACTGACTGACTATACTCACTCACTCACTCGCATAACTAAAAATCTACCGGACCAAAAACGTTCAAATTTGGTAGGTATGTTCAGTTGGTCCTTTAGAGGCGCACTAAGAAATCTTTTGGCAATATTTTAACTCTAAGGGTTGTTTTTAAGGGTTTGAAGTTCGCCTTTTAGCATGTATATTCTTCTTCTCCCAATCTCTTGATTATAATTGAAATTTCCATATCAGATGTTACTATAGAACTATAATCTAGATAGAGTACCTCTTCGAAACAGTTGTTAACTGGCAACTAAATTAATAATTTTGTCAGGTTGGCATTAAGTTGAGTTGACTTTGTTAGGTTGGCACCAAGTTGAAGATTTAAATGCATTTATCGCGGAAAAATTGATTGGGCACTGCTACTTCAATCCTGGGAATATTATATTACTAGCCGTCAGGCTCGCTTCGCTCGCCATATCCGTTTAGCCAGACGTTTAGTCTGGACCCTCGACTGGATTGTCCTAACATATATGATAAAAATATTCAAATGAAAAATGCAGGCGAGCGAAGCGAGCCTGCTGATCTCATTCTTGGACGATCCAGTCGGTGGTCCAGGGGGCGGAGCCCCCTGGCTAGACGGATATGGCGAGCGAAGCGAGCCTGACGGCTTGTGAAAAATAAAATAATCACCAGCCCACCCATAGAGTGTTAAAAATATGCCGGATGGAAAAAACTTTGAAATTTGTTTTTAAACCGTTATTATCCAACTACCTCCATTTCCCTAATACCTCTTAAACTAATCATTAGAATTGGAGTTTTTAAAACATTGCACTCTTCTAGTTCTTCAAACTTCAGTTGTTATATTCCTCTATTGTGCAACGGTATCTCTTTAACCGTTGTTCTAGCTGTAGACCTTTTTCAATCCTTTTTTTAGCTGCTTCACTAATCTGAGTTGAACTGTATAGCATTGGAAAAGCTGTCAAAGGCTTAGATTCCATTTAGTTTTCTTCTAGTGACCTGGTCTCCGAAATGAATCTTTTCTTTCAGTCTTCTCCCATTCTCAGACCCTGTCTCTCTTTCATCTTCCTCATTCTCTCTCTCTCTCTCTCTCTCTCTCTCTCTCTCCCACTCCCTCTTACTCACACTCTCTCTCTCTCTCTTGTATCAAATGTAAAGGGTTGTAAGGCAGAGAGGACCTGGAGTCCTGACTCCCCCCTAATGAAGGCAAATAATCAAACAATCAATCAATCACTCTCTCTTTCTCTCTCTGTCGGCAAATAATCAAACAATCAATCAATCACTCTCTCTCTGTCTCTCCCGGTCGTGTGTTAATGGGAAGGATATTTTATATCCTTCTAAAAGAATCGACAATTATTTGTTGAAACACCGCCGATTTATGAAGTTACATCACATTATTATAATATTATCGTTATTCTAATTGCATTTCTATATTTATTCTCATTGATTAATTATTTATACTTTGTGAAATTCGTTAAATAACTAGCATTATTGTCATTTAATTTAAATTAGTGTATAAGCCAGTAAATATTGTAACATACATAAATAAAGAAATCTAATCTAATCTATTGTATCAAATGTGAAGGGTTGTATGGCAGAGAGAACCTGGAGTCCTAACTCCGCCCTAATAAAGGCAAATAATCAATCAATCAATCTCTCTCTCACTTTTTGGTAGAGAATTAGTGGGAAGGATACTTTGAATATTCTTTCCAAAGAATGGACATTGATATGTCCAAAGCTCCGCCAATTTATGTAGATGCATTACAATATCTATAGTTATTCCTAATTGCTTTTTCCATATCATATACAGTTCAATAATTATTTTCTTCATTTATATTTTGTAAATTCATCCATAATTTTGTTGTATTGTAAGCTATTGTATATAAGTGTATAAGCCAGTATATATTGTAATCTACATAAATAAAGTACTCAATCAATCATTTATTATTATTATTATTTTATCTACCAATGTTATTACATCAGTGTCATTTGTATCATATAGATGAATAAATAAATAAATAGTGTGTTGAGGAGGTTTGAAAAAATGTTAAATGCATTGTCTTATGGAGGAGCTTCAAATCGTCCTATAGTACACAATACAAGATGAAACTTCAAATTTCAACTACTGTAAGTTGGATGAAATTTGAAGCTAAAAGGTGCCAGTTAAATTTTAATTGTGATTAATTCCACGAGAACCAATCAGAGAATCCGTCTTATCAAAAAAGGCCTTCTCTGATTGGTTCTCAAACCATGTTCTCGTTTCGGTGAATTCGTTCCTAAATCTCAAATTTCTATTTTCTATTTAATCTCAAGCCACTAATTATAGCCGACTGATTACTCGTTGCCATCGCTCAAACTACTTAGTTTTGCTGGTAACGCCAATGATAATATTATAATCGATTTTTAAATGGAAAATATTTTAATTTTAAGTTTTTGCAATGTATTGTATATGAAAATTTTTCACATTTGTAAAGTTTGTTTAATGATTTTGGCAATAAATATTTCTTTCTTTCTTTATTTCTTTCAAATAAAAATGTTCGGAAACTCTTTAGTTTATGAAATTGAGTGCTAAAAATTGTTGAAGCCAAGTAAATTTAACATCAGTAACTTTAAAATAGCAAAATATAATTGTCAACGAATAATATTCAAAACTTTTCAATGAATGAATTATTTACGTTACTAGAAACCAGTTTACAGTTAGTACGCCTGTAACAACTTGATAGTAATATTATGACGTTTAAACAGGTCTACTAGATTTCACCTTAAAAGGATATTGACATTTGTTACTAGGCCTAGCGAAAATAGAGAGCTCTATCTTATCTATTTGGGACGACATTGACGGGAAGTCGAGCGTAGTTGTGGTCTATGATATGCGTCTAGGACGCATTACGTTTCTATTTAGAACACATAATTCGCCATGATATGCATCTAGTTGAGTTGTTTGACTCAAAATTCACTCCAAATAAGGATAACAAATTGAGAAATCAGAATTCTGGACCTCATGTTTAGGCGTCATGTTAAAGATATAGATGGATCCACGATATAATGGCAGTGTTTGGCAGCTATGGTATTGCTATCCTTGTCTATCATTCAACAAATCGGATCTCTCTCTATCTTTGCGCTATCTCTTTCTCGCTTAAATTTCAGCTTAATTATGAAAATTCATAATGAAGTTATTTGAAAATATAATTGAACATTTCGAAAGAGAATGAACAGTTGATATTACTTCAATAAACCTGTATCAGCTACCGTCTATAGAAGGCATTGACAAGACAAAGCATCGGCAACGTTTTTCTCTTATCTTTCTTCAATGCCATTATAACGTGGACCTCACTATAGTAATAGTGGGATAATTGAATAATGAATGTCTATCCTTTTTTATTTTCTCATGTTGACATATTTATGTAGATCATCAAGTAGTGTTTGAAATCAAAATTCAATATTCATCTATTACAGTATTGATCTATTTTCATGTTCATATTGCCAATAATTTATTCTCCAGTGCATACTTAGCCATACAGAAAAAAAAACATAAGAAAATATCCCATGGAATGGGTCGTTTATGTTCCAAATTTCATTGTTAACTCAAGCCGATTACTGTCGAATACTGTCTATCATTACTGTTTTGTTGGAAGTGTAAGAGTGTGAGAATGGCACAGTATGAGGAGACTACCAGCGTCACATAGCTTCACCAAAAACAACTACTAGGACTATCGGCTTCAGTTAACAGTGACATTTGCAACATGGACGCCCTGTACTAAGGAATTTCTTCTTGGGTTTTCTTTTCTCTATTGTTAAACTAACTTAATTACTTTGTTAGTATTATTATACGCAGGCCTATATTATTAGTTATGCTCCAATTTTGAAAGACTTCAAGGCTTCAATACAGGAATAAACAAATCACTATGTCTCAGACCAAATACATTGTGGATAAAAAAACTCACTGTAAAACTTGATTTTGTAAATACATTCTATGCTGCTCCAAATATATGTTTTACGGTGGGATTTGCAATAATATCATTCCAAAAAGTGAGCTAGTTTCCAGGCACACAGTAGTAATTTCCAAACTCTGTCAAGATGCGTGTATTTTGTTCCTGAATAGAAGCTAATAATATGGGTTTTAGGTTTTACAGTCAAATTACCTCCAAATCCAATTTGGCGTTGTTTTCCGTTAGTTGGCAAATTAGAAGAAGAAGAAGAAGAAGAAGAAGAAGAAGAAGAAGAAGAGAAGAAGAAGAAGAAGAAGAAGAAGAAGAAGAACAAGAACAAGGAGTGGAGGAAGGTACGTCTTCCTTCCTGATGGATTACCATCTCTAATACATCAGAGGCTGTAGGCTTGTTATCTCTCATGTAATCTGGGTCAAACTACTAACCCAATATTGCGTATATATCAGTCTATCTGTATCTTTATCTATCGTGATGCTCTTATTCCGTTTTATTCCGAAAGTGGGAATATGTGTGTGGGTTGCTATTATATCATATGGGTGTGTGAGATATATTTAATTAGTGAATACAGTTTTGTGGAGAGGGGAAATGGGAGGAGGAGGTGGAGGAGGAGGAGGAGGAGGAGGAGGAGGAGGTGTAAGAGCAGGAGGAGGAGAAGGAGGAGGAAGAGGAGGATTGAGAGGATGAGGAGATGCATAATGAGGTGGAAGTGAATAAAACAAGATAAAAGAGGGAAAAAGAGGAGGAGGACGAAAATAGAAAAATGTGGGAGTAGAAGAACAACGTGGATAAGGAGGGAGAAGAAAGTGATGCATGACAGATGAGAGAAAGATAAATGAAGAGAGAGAGAGAGCATTGACAAAAGACCTGGAAGTGCGAAGGATAAATTGAAGAGAGTAAAAGGAGAAGAAGAGTGAAATTTTTAGGAGGAGAAATATGAGAAGGAAAAGGAAGACGATGAGAAGGAGAGGGAGGGTGAGGAAAAGGAGGAGAAGGAGGAAGAGGAAGAGGAGGAGGAGAAGGAGGTGGAGGAGGGGTTGGTGGAAGAGGAGGAGAAGGAGAAGGAGGAGAAAATGTACGAAGAGAAGGAGGATAAGTAATAGACGCAAAATAAAGATCAACAAAGAGGATTTGATGAAATATACAAAAATACGATGATAAACAACTAGACAACTAAATTAATACAGACACGGAGACGAATTAATTTTCGCAACAAATTTGCGATGAGCCAATTCGCTAATGGATAAAAATGATGTACAGTGACGACAGCCAGGCAAAATTAATGGGGGAAAAGATAGACGACACGACGAGTATCAAATTTTGCGATGAAAATTGCTGGAATCCAATTTGGTAATGGCTTTTGGTCATCTCAAACATATTAAGTAATGACATCAAATATAAGGAGATATGTTCATAAGCTCATATACGTTTTATGGTCTATAGAACTATAACCCATCTATGGCGCATATACCTTACAAAATAATATGGTTCTATAGATAAATAATATAGAATAATAATATATATAAAATGAGATTAGAGATTACTGTATCAATATAATATTCTATCTAATATTCGATTTTGCTGCGAGGCACAACGGGGTAGAAATAGAGAAGAAGAAGATTTATTTTCCTAGTATTTAAAACTAGATTCAGATAAAAATTTTCCTCATATGAGTATAATCATAGAGAAACAATAGCATAAGTAGATATCCCATGGTATAGGGCGTTTATGTCGCAACTTTTACTGTTATCTCAAGCCTACTGTTGATTATTGACGATTGCTGAGACTGTTTTGTTGGGGTGAGAGTGTATGAACGGCACAATTTGAGAGACTAACAGCGTCACACAGCTTCACGGCAAAGAATTACATGAACTATCGGCTTGAGATGACAGTAAAATTTGCGACATAAATAAATAAATAATTTTATTCATGGAGGCAACAGGTAAAAACCCATTTTGCCTCCTTCGCACATTACAATCATACACTATACAATCCAAAAATGTATTTTAAGAATTAAGTATGAAGAAATGTTAAAAAACAAGAAATGTAATGTAAGTGAAATAATAAGAAATAGAAATTAAATTAATCAAAAATACTAACAAAAGTATGTCAAATGAATGAGAATGAAATTAAATATAAGATTTTAACAATTTTAGAAAACTTGAAATCAATAATTACTGTATTCAATTAATCAATTATCAATAAACTACAATAAATTAATCAATAGGCCTGAAAAACAATTACTCAATTAATCAATAATTATCAATAAATCACAACAAATAAATCAATATTTATAATGAGAAAATTACATAAACGCCCTATACCATGGGATATCTACTTATGCTATTGTTTCTCTATGATTATACTCATATGAGGAAAATTTTTATCTGAATCTAGTTTTAAATACTAGGAAAAAAAATCTTCTTCTACTTCTCTATTTCTATCCCTTATTTCTTACTATTGTTTCTCTATGGTATAATGTAGTCTGAGAAGCTAATTTTCTATGATTTTTGTAGAAGTTAGTAGTTATAGTATGATAGAAGCATAGAAAAAAGATGGCATAAGAAGATATCCCATGGGATAGGTCGTTCATGTTCCAAATTTCAAGCCAATATTTTGTTAACTCAAGCCAATTACTGTCGACCACTATCTATTATTACTGTTTTGTTGGGATGAGAGTGTAAGAAGGGCACAGTATGGGAGACTACCAGCGTCACATAGCTTCACCAAAAACAACTACTAGGACTATCGGCTTGAATAAACAGTGAAATTTGAAACATAAACGCCCTATACCATGAAATATCTCCTTTAGTTCATTTCATGCTATCAGCATAAATAGAATGCAATTGATGAGAAGCATAAGGAATGTTGAGTGACACATAACCTAGCTACATTTTTGGACTGTTGTATAAATTAGAATTGCAACAGTTTTGGGCTTATAAGCCTGTGGGGGTACTTTTCTGTAAGTTGTGTAATTCTGAATGATTTAATAAATAAATTAGTAATTATAAGCTTAGTATTATTTTCTGATAGTAAATATTAAATTCTATTACAGAACCACTAACCATAAATACCGAACATAACCTAAAACTGAACAAATTCAAGAAAAAATTTGAAAAATTCTCACCACTTTTGGTCCCCAGCCTCGTACAGATCCGGCCGCCGGCCCGGCCGCTGGTTGTCTCTCTCCCTCTCGGAGCTCTCTCTCTCCTCCTGCACCTGTGCACAATAATTTTGTCTCATTTCACTCCCCAAAGAAAATAAAAAACAACCGAAAACTTTCAAAACAACCTAAGATGGTGTCAAAGATTAACATTCTGGTTGTCATAGCAACCCGTATTTACACATTCCATTAAGACGTAGACTACACGGAAGATCAGGCAAGATAAAGTGGATAGATAGGCAATCTACAGTAGAGATTATCCTTGTGAAATTTTTCAGTGATACAGTAGCATGTAAATAGAGAACAAGGAAGATATTAAAACCAGAACTTCTGCTTTTCTGAAATTTACACCACATTCTGGAATATCTTATAAATGTTATATTAAAGATTCCCTCAACCACAATTAAAGGTAGGCGTACATAGATCGTCATCGGACGGACGGCACGCATCGGACGATTAGATTTGGTGCTTTGTTTTCAATTGGAGTGCGCATATCTATCCGCATCGTATAGGTATGCGCACTCCAATTGAAAACAATGCATCAAATCTAATCGTCCGATGCGTGCCGTCCGTCCGATGACGATCTGTGTGCGCCTAGCTTAAAGCTGCGTTTAGACCAAAGTTATTAACAAAATGTAAATAACTTAATTTATCTATAGCCTATATATAAAAGCGAAATGGCACTCACTCACTTACTGACTGACTCACTCACTCGCAGAACTAAAAATCTACCGGACCAAAAACGTTCAAATTTGGTAGGTATGTTCAGTTGGCCCTTTAGAGGCGCACTAAGAAATCTTTTGGCAATATTTTAACTCTAAGGGTGGTTTTTGAGGGTTTAAAGGTTTAAAAGTAAAATTTTACTATGCGAAAATTAGTTGCCAGCCCGGGAATCGAACCCGGTACCTCCCAATTGCCATACTAATACTAATTTTTGAATAGTAGTTCTCATCGAATTTCCATCTAGCTGTTAACCCTGTTGTCAATGTCTGCAGTAGCAGAAGTCTTCGGGATGATGTACAGCATTTATTTAGGATTTTCGTTAAATAATAGTTATAGCATTGAATATCGTTGGACGTTGAGGTATTAGTTCAGGAACATAAGGTGCTAGATTAATGAGTGCTGCTAACTTTGATACATTTCATGTGAATATTCATGTTTATAATAATAATAATATCGAGTGACCTGGCTGGCTCAGGTCTGGTGTCAGAGTTTTCAGGTCGCAACTGATCAATTACAGGGCCTCTGACATGACCTAACGACTGCTTTTTAGGCAGCCGGGACCGACGGCTTAACGTTGATTAATATAGTTGAGATGCTACTCGTAATTTTGAGGATGATAATGTTACTACGACAATCCATGAAGAATTAAATGAGACTCGAATATGGATTTGATTTGACATTCAAATATTAATGTTGAGAATCTTATTGTAATTTCCATAATAGATTGACGGTAATAACATTCAAATAAACCTTGAATCATCTGCTAAGAACTTCTTTGAACCTTCCACAGTTTACTTACTACAAATTTCAACTCTCATCTACAAAGGAGGGACTTGTTCACAAGATAAAACAACAGTTTCACCACAGGCAAACAAACAAACAAACAAAACCAAAAATTCTTTCCAGAAAGAGAACAAAGTTGATCTGTATAATTAAGTAGTCAGCACGTTGCGTGTGAGTGAGATGCCCTCTTCAAAAATGTGAAAGAAAACTAACAGAACAGTGTTCGTGATCTGAGAGAATTTGGAGCAACAAGATGAAGAAGAGGAGGAAGAAGACGACAGAGAATAAGTAGAAGCAGAAGAAGAGACGAGGAATTGAAGAGGATTTAGTGAAGAATGAGAAGGAGAAACTGAGGGAGAATGAAAAGAGGATTGAGATGAAGAAGAAGGAGGAGAAAAAGAATGAGATGATGATGTTGATGATGAAGAAGTAGAAGAAAAAGTTGAAAAATAAGAGGACGAAGAAGAAGAATGATGTGGAGGGGGAGTAGCAGATGAAGATAGAGGAGAAAAAGAAGAAGGGGGAGCATAAGAAGATGAAGGAGTAGTAGAAGAAGAAGTAAAAGAAGTAGAAGAAGAAGAAAAAGAAAAAGAAGTAGAAGAAGAAGAAGATAATGATAGTGATGGAGGAGGAGAAGAAGAAGACGAAGAAGGAGAGAAACGAAAGGAGAAGCAGAATACAAGAAACAAGAAGTGGAGCTCGAAAGAGTGAAATCGAGTGTGAAAACGAGGAAGAGGAAGAGAGAAGAAAAAGAAATGTTGGAGGAGCAGAAGAATAAGGAGGAGAAGGAGGGGTAGAAGAAGATTGAGGAGGAAGAGAAGAGGATTGTGATTAGAAGGAGAGGACAAGATAGACTGGAGGAGAAGGGAAAGGAGAAAAAGATAAAGGTGGAGGCAGAATGAAAAATGGGAAGTAATAGATGAGAAAGAAGGAACAAAAGAAGAAAATGAATCATAAGGAACAATGGATAAGAAGATAATCACAGTATCAAGTACACATGACTTAGAAAAGGGTAGAGAAGAAAATTCTGTTAAAAGCGAAAGAGGAGAAGAAAAGGAACGTTAGAATATTATATGCAGACATGAGAGAACAGGAAGAAGGAGAAGAAGAGGAAGAAGGTGGGGAAACGAGAAAAAATAGGAGAAAAAGAGGAAGAAGGAGGAGAAACTAGAAAGAAGTAGGAAAACAGTGGAATAAGGAGGAGAAAAATGGGAAGAAGGAGAAGAAAGATTTGAAATTGGCATAAAAGAGTTACAAGATGGAGAAGAAGTGTAAGTTTGAGGTGAAAGAGGAAGAGGAGAAAAAAGAGGTGAAAAAGAAACAAAAGAAGAAAGAGTGAACTATAAAGAATTTCATCTCAATAACAACCCGGATACAAACCACATGCGCATCAAGATCTCAAACGAACGAGAAATCATTTCAAAAAAGCTCAAATACGTCATAGAAAACATGCATAAATATAGTGGGTGAAAGAGTTTTTGAATATTCGTGCGTCATAGGATAGGCTTTCAATGGTAAACATATGCAACACATGTGGTCCACATTTAGATAATGTGAACAAACGATCTATATGTCGTGTAGACAGAGAGTGAATAGTGAAAGGAACTAAAGTAGTTTTGATTCAGAAAAAGAGGCCAGGAGATGATCATAAAGCTAAAACTAGTAGTTCTGTGAACAGTAGGCCTCACGCAGTATTCTCATCCACAAGTACCTGATTGAAACCAATGTACCTAGAATACTATAATTCTAGGTCCCTTGATTGAAACTATAGACCTTATGGAAATACAGCAATAGACTGGCTTCTCCACACATCTGTGTAATCACTTGTCAGCTGATTTATGATGAATAATTTTATAGTCTGATTTTTACTCTGATATTGGCGTATGAAGGAGGCTCCTTTTTCCTTTTATATTATCCTTGAAATGCAAAATTTCCAAAAACCTAGTATATACGTCGACGCGCAATTAAAAAAGGAACATACCTGTCAAATTTCATGGAAATCTATTACCGCGTTTCGCCGTAAATGCGCAACATATAAACATTTTAAACATTGAGAGAAATGCCAAACCGTCGACTTGAATCTTAGACCTCACTTCGCTCGGTCAATTAACCAGCTGAAATCATGTGTCAGCACATGAAGGTCCGTCTGTGTGATAGCTTCCAAATAGCCTCAGATGATGTTATGAATGAGAAACCTGTTGTCATTGCATGCAATGAATTCTTCAGCTGACTAAATGATAAATCACAACAGATATTTTTCTTATGCACTTTCAATGTTATTTGTTATAACCTGGAGAAGAACGAAGGAGTGAGTCAATTTTGTTGAGCAACGAACTTGACTTGTAATACGTGTATAAAGAATATTTGACTGTAGAATAAGTGTTCAGAATTTGAAGCTGATTTATCAATTCTTTCTAAAGTTATTGTAGAACATAAAGACGGACAACGACTGTAGAATAAGTGTTCAAAATTTGAAGCTGATTTATCAATTCTTTCTAAACTTATTGTAGAACATAAAGACGGACAACGACTGTAGTATAAGTGTTCAAAATTTGAAGCTGATTTATCAATTCTTTCTAAACTTATTGTAGAACATAAAGACGGACAACGACTGTAGAATAAGTGTTCAAAATTTGAAGCTGATTTATCAATTCTTTCTAAAGTTATTGTAGAACATAAAGACGGACAACGACTGTAGAATAAGTGTTCAAAATTTGAAGCTGATTGATCAATTCTTTCTAAACTTATTGTAGAACATAAAGACGGACAACGACTGTAGAATAAGTGTTCAAAATTTGAAGCTGATTTATCAATTCTTTCTAAAGTTATTGTAGAACATAAAGACGGACAACGACTGTAGAATAAGTGTTCAAAATTTGAAGCTGATTGATCAATTCTTTCTAAAGTTATTGTAGAACATAAAGACGGACAACGACTGTAGAATAAGTGTTCAAAATTTGAAGCTGATTTATCAATTCTTTCTAAAGTTATTGTAGAACATAAAGACGGACAACGACTGTAGAATAAGTGTTCAAAATTTGAAGCTGATTGATCAATTCTTTCTAAGTTATTGTAGAACATAAAGACGGACAACGACTGTAGAATAAGTGTTCAAAATTTGAAGCTGATTTATCAATTCTTTCTAAAGTTATTGTAGAACATAAAGACGGACAACGACTGTAGAATAAGTGTTCAAAATTTGAAGCTGATTGATCAATTCTTTCTAAACTTATTGTAGAACATAAAGACGGACAACGACTGTAGAATAAGTATTCAAAATTTGAAGCTGATTAATCAATTCTTTCTAAACTTATTGTAGAACATACAAACAGACAGACAACGACTTTGACCTTCAGTGAGTCAAAAGTGAGAACTCGCTGACGCTCGTTCAATTATAGATTTTTCTCTAGCTATACAAGTGAAAATCTTCAGCATCACGAAAATTTGGCAGAATACAATTTTTTCACGATAAAATAGTCTCCACAACATGCCGCACTCTTCCATTGTTAAGGTACATCAATTATTGTCAGATGCTTCTCCTCTCCTTTTTTATCCATTCAGTATTCTACTGCTTAATGCCCTATATAACACACACACATACGGTCCAAAAATACATAGCTGTATGTTATAAGATCCTATACACATCATTAGGCTGTGGATACGCTTTGCCTTGTACATACATGACCTATATATTCTAGATCCAGATCTCTCGATGTCCTATACATCCTATAAACTATGGTACTCCATTGAATTTCTATAGTACATAGCCTGAAAACTAGGCCACGGATATTGCAGCATCATTGCAGAGATGGTAAACAAGCCTAATTTCAGTACCAAGTACGCCCTAGCTATGAAAAAAAACTCCAAATACCTTACAAAAGGTCCAATAGGGAACGCCCTACTATAATGCAGATTACATACTAACTATCAAGTACTTCAATGTGATCCAGAATGTAGGCTACAAATTGATCCTAGGGTGTGTCACATACGATCTACGATATAGGCAGAGGAAGTGAGAGGATATAGTGAGGTGCACGTTATAATGGTAGTATTTGATCAACATTGGTATTGCTATCCTTGTCTATCATCTTTGTATCATCTTCCTAAAGCGAGGTCCACGTTATAATGGTGGTATTTGATCAACATTGGTGTTGCTATCCTTGTCTATCATCTTTGTATCATCTTCCTAAAGCGAGGTCCACGTTATAATGGTAGTATTTGATCAACATTGGTGTTGCTATCCTTGTCTATCATCTTTGTATCATCTTCCTAAAGCGAGGTCCACGTTATAATGGTAGTATTTGATCAACATTGGTGTTGCTATCCTTGTCTATCATCTTTGTATCATCTTCCTAAAGCGAGGTCCACGTTATAATGGCGGTATTTGATTAACATTGGTGCTGCTATCCTTGTCTATCATTCTTGTACCATCATCCTATAGTGAGGTCCACGTTATAATGCCAGTATTTGATCAACATTGGTGTTGCTATCCTTGTCTATCATTCGACAAAGCAGCAGCGCTATCCTTTTCTAGCTCTGCTACGTTGCCAGAGATAGATTTTTCATCAATATATGTATATAATAATAATTGATCGACCAAATATTCTATCTCAATTATGAAAATTTATTATTAAATAATTAAAAAATATATTTTCTTGGGGAATAAAATATAATTGATTATTGTAAACAAGAATGATTGGTTGATTTATCTCGCTACACATCGACCAATCATAGCGCTGATACGGAACAAAGCTCTCAGCCAATTGGAGGCGCTCATTTTCCGTATCAAACACAGTCATTCTCCGTATCAAATACAGCCATTTTGTGTATCATTCAGAGTCATTCTGCGTATCAAATGCAGCCATTTTGTGTATCATTCACAGTATCAAATACAGCCTTTTTTGTATCGAATGAAGATTGAATTATAAAATTTCATGTTTAACTAATAACATTTCCTAATTGATATTGAATATTCTAGTCGTAGAATAGATGAAAACATGATGACAAAAAGAGATAATAAGACATAATCAAGATTAAAAAGGAGAATAATCATTCAACTCAACAACTACTGTATATGAGGGAGAATACAAGCTAAACTCTTACTCACTCTCTCACTAGCTCACACACACACACACACACACACACACACACTCTCTCTCACAATTGTTTCAATAAAAATGTAGTGTTAGTATGCAATGGATCTTACAAGACCTGAATATACACTGTAATCTATGATAAAGAATCAATAAAGAATTAAGAATCAAATTCACTCACTCTTTCTCTCTCACTCACTCTCCCTCACACACATAATCTCTCTCTCTCTCTCTCATCAACAACTAAATGCGGGTTTAATAAAAAGATTCTCTCTCATTCTCACTTTCACCCTCACTCACACTCACTCTCTCTCAATATACTCTCTCTCTCTCTCATCAACAACTAAATGAGGGTTAATAAAAAGCTTCTCTCTCATTCTCACTTTTACCCTCACACTCTCTCTCACTCTCTCTCATCAACAACTATATGCGGGAGAATAAGAAGATACTCTTTCAGTCTGTAGACGTCGTTTCAATTGAAAATTATTAATATAACTGATATTTCTATTGTTAGTAGCCTATTCTATGAATGAAGGAACCCGCTGATATAGGCTATATGAGCTGGGGAGACTCATATAAGTTCATTGAGAGAGCAAAGAGACATAAATTGGTTCAATTGACGTGGGTACTCTACATTTCTATCCTTCATTGGTGAGGGTTTCAAAGTGGATACAACACAACACTCCATGACCACTCTATGTATTCTTTGTTCTATGTAAATCTAGAAACAGAAAATGAAGAAAACGCTCTATAGTGAGGTCCACGTTATAATGAGAGTTAAGAAAGATGAGAGTACAGTATTGACGATTCTCTCACTTGCCACACTTTCTATACCGATAAATGACACAATTCTTCAACAATTTTGAAGTCTTTAACTTTATTCTAAAACACAAAATCATTCCCTAACATTTTGCATACAAATACATCCGGTTTTATCACTCAGATTTATTTATGACCTGTTTGGTTACAATGCTAACAACAGTCTACTGAGAGGTATCTTCTATTCATAAACGATAATCGCCGACAGGAATGACGTAACGAAATAATTATTTAAGCGGGATGACAAGATATTTTAGCAGATGTTCTCTTCTTCTTCTTCTTCTCCTTCTCCTCCTTCTGCTTCTTCTTTTTCTTCTTCTTCTTCTGTCTATTCATCTATTTATCTATCCGCTTCTCTACTACAGTGAGGGCCACGTTATAATGGCAGTGAAGGAAGATAGGAGAAAAACGTTGCCAAGTCTCTCCATTTTGCCACTGACTGTACACAGCTGTTACTCAATTCATCCCATTAAATTTAATCTAATAATAATTATCATTTCCTTGATAAAATAATCAATTTAATGTCATATTAATCAAGAAAATATATTTATCATAATTTGATTCAAAAATTTGCTTTCATGACTGAGATCAGATTTTTATTTTTATACAAACCTGAAATGGCGGCTAATTTAAAAAGCTGTCAGCTGTGATACAACAATCTGAATTTCAAAACAACAGAAATTGAGTTACTTGGTAGGTATCCTATTCCAATTCCCTTTAAAAATAATAGAAAAATAGAAATCCTATTTAAAAATAAGTAATTTCAATGGATTAATTCTGAAATAACTTTTCAATATTATTTATACCGGTACGAGTAGGTCTAACCTATACGGGTAGGCTAAATTAAGCATGGATGAAGTGTAGGATGGTTGGTTATCAACTTTTAAAATGTCATTTCAGGTATTTAAATTTGTGTTTCTCATAAGGTAATGTTCAAAAATTATTTCATTGTTTCAAAAATACATTTTAAATCAATTATACGACTTGTGTACTCAAGTATTTTGATAGAATGAAGAAAAAAATGGCGGCTGAGAATATGGTTTGTTCAGTTTTGTACAGTCACTGTCAAAAGTAAATATAAAATATTCTGACAAATAGACAACATTGCAAAGAGAGAGAGAGAGAGAGATAGTGGTATCTGTTATGTTGTATGATAGAAAAGGACAGCAACAGTATTGTCAATCGTACACTGCCATTATAATGTGGACCTCACTATAGTCACACTACACCTGCATTTGAATATCTTCAAGAGGCTTAAATATAATATTCAAGAAATTTTAATGTCTTTGAAAGAGGCTTCTAAATGCAGACAATAAAGCCAAGAAGTAAGTTTCTTTTTGTGAATAATTTATAGTTTGTTTCCTGTTGCATCACTCAATGACTTAGCCCTTTAGAGGGAATAGCACAGTGATGAAATGGAAAAGAAGTAATTAATATTGAATCATATGGAATCCGTAGAAGGTATGGTAATAAAAGAGATAAATAAGGAAAGAGCAATAAGTTAAGCTATAGTGAGATCTAAGTTATAATTGCAGTGGAGAAAGATAGTAGAAAAACAATGCCGATCCTCTGTCTTGTCAATGCCTTCTATAAACCACTTCTACACTATTTACTAGTTGCAATGTTAATTGCGTATTTCAGTAATTAAATAAAGGAGAAATCAACTATTGCTTTCTCAAATTACCTTCGTTATTAGCTGATATTGGATTTTTAGTTGGGTACATTCTTTAGTGAGGTCCGCATTATAATGATAGGGGAACAGCGTTGCCGATTCTCTGCCTTGCCACTGCCTTCTATAGAGGATAGCTGATACCGGTATATGTGATATAATATCTAATGTGTTCATTCTTGTTCAAAATAATCAAACTGTATTTTATTCGTCAAGAATATATCTTTTCAATGATTAAATAATACATTTTCATAATTGAGATTGATTATTTTGTTAATTATATTTTCACATTGTTGGAAAACGATCTGGCAAAGTTGCGGAGTTGGAAAAGGATAGGGCTATCTGCTTCGTCGGATGATAGACAAGGATAGCAACACCAATGTTACTCAAATACTCCCATTATAACTTTTAATAAAACTTTAACTTTAACTTTATAACTTTAAACTTTTATAACTTTAAACTTTTATAACTTTTACTTCTTTAATATTAAATACTAATATCCTATTTTGATTACAGCCCATAAATGTTTTTTTTTATCTCTCTTTTTCTTTTTTTCAGTCCATTCTATTGCTTTAGTAAAATAGTGTGTTAGACTCCCTCCAGCGGTCCGTAAGTTGCATCTTACGTGCTGGATTGTATTTTTCTCAATAAGTATATTAAATTTGGTTTGATTCGTTACTAGGCAGTTATGTATATTATAAACTTGTTTATTTGTTTTTTTTCTATGCATGTATTTTACATTTTCTTGTATTGAGCTTATTGAGAATAATAAATTATTATTATTATTATTATTATTATTATTATTATAACGTGGACTTCACTATATCAAGCTATATTACTTACAGAGTCGTTGGACAAAGAAAATGTGCCGACAGAGAACGGTCAGGCGTTTCGAGTCTTGACAGCTGAATAGATACTGTTAATGGAGCCTCTGATTGGTGGTTGTCTGGCCAATCATGACAGAGTTCGTCTCACAAGAGGCGTGTCCTTTCTCGTCCAATGACAGCTACCCATATAGTTGGTCAATACGCGTTGTTTCTAGCATTTTCGATCATTTTTTTTGTTATGACTACAAGTATGTTATTTTTCCAATTATTACCATTATTCATTTATTTATTTATTATTTATTGATATTGTTATTTATTCATTTTTAATTAACTTCGAAGTAAAATCTGTTTCATTAAATGTAAATAATGTATAAATAAATTTATAACGATCCCTTCAAATAGTTCAAAGAGATTCAGTTAAACATTTTTACTTTTTCAAGAAACTCTAATATGAAATTGAAATACGTAAAATATTCTTGGACAATAAAGGCACTCCAAGCTCTTCAACAATTTCTACGTAATGAAAAAATTGTGCTCATGGAACAAATAATTTTAAAAAGACTAATTTGACACTAATTACACAAATCCATGAAATTTAATTCAGTTAACCGACATTTTAGTTCAAATAGTTGTCAGTACAATTAAGGTTCCTACTTTTCGCTGGTGCATTGGAGTAATTCCATTCTATTAATTTGATAGTATATTTTTTACTATTTTTATAATTCAGAAGCATTATTTTCATGACTCCATCAAACAAAATTAAGACAACCTAATTCCAAATTTAAATAGGAGGAAGTTACAATTTTTGGATAATTTCAAATGTACGCAGTTTTCGCTGGTGGATGAAGTAATTTCATCCCAACAATTAGTGACATTTTTATAATTTACTATTTTATTTTTCATAATCTGGTGTAGAGTTAGCTGGTGAATTAAGTAATTTAATTATAACAATTCAGCAGTCTTATTTTCATAATTAAGTTGTAATTTTATATTCCCAATTTAGTTGTAAAACACCAAAATACCACATTTTGCTATAGGATAAAATAACTGAATCATTTTTATAATTTATTATTTTATATTACACTAGCAGGTAACCCGTGCTTCGCAAGGGTCTATTTTAAAACTTGACAAACTGGAAACTTGACGTAATGAAATCTAGAATTGTAAATAGGCATATAAGAATCCTCGGTTGATTAAGAATTTATATGCAACATATCAAGTAAATCAGTCCAGTAGTTCAGATGTGATGATGCGTCAAACATAATTTTCCCTATCCTGTACCGATCGTGTATACCTGTTGAAGCCAGTTCTGTACTATAATAAAGGAAATGATGATTCGGTTATTACATCATATGATTTGGTTTTTTTTATGAAATCGTATGCACCATTAATCAACTTTGAACATTAATTCTGAAAAATCTAAAAGGGAAATTGAAATTTGGGCTTTGAGGTACACGAGATTGATATTTTCAGAATCTATGTACAAAATTTGGAGATCTAAATCATTCCCGTTTTTCCGGTATGCAATCCACAAGTTGACATGTTTTTATGCTAACAAACGAACACACGAACAAACGAACAAACACGACAACCCTACTCTCTCTTATTATATAGATAATCTGGTGTAGAGTTGGCTGGTATATTAAGCAATTTCATTATAACAATTTCATTTCTAACAATTTTTTTATAACAATCTTATTTTCATAATTAAGTTGTAACTTTATTTTCCCAATTTAGTTGTAAAACACTAAAAGACCACATTTCGCTTTAGGCTATAATAACTGAATCATTGTCCAAGCCCGGATGTAGGAAGTACTTGATATCGCATCATCTCGAACAATGAATTGATAAAATCACAGAGTTTAATGTCCTAATGATGACTAAGTGGTAGGCTTCACAGTGTACACCTTCCTCCAGGGAAAGAGGCACTTTTTAAATAGCCTCCTCTCTCTGTGAGAGACTATCACCCTCTCACTGTCTCTGCATACATTTCCATCACCTTCACTCTCTCGCTCACCAGATAATTTCTGTGTGGGAGAGAATAATCCAAGGTGGACACTTTCACTTCATCAGTTTCCTAAAATAGATGCATCTCTCCTTTGTCGTCGGTTGGTGCACCTTTCAAGTTTTTCTCCCACACACCTTTCTTATTCTCTCTTACTCTCACACTCTCTTTCTCTTTCAAACTCTCTTTCTCTTTCACACTCACTCACTCTTTTTCTGTACCGATCTCTCTCTCTCACTCTCGTTCTCTCACTTGCTCTTTCTCCTCTTTGTTTTTCAAATGATTTCATCTTCACGATCTTGAACCTGAAAACAAGGCCGTCAAAATTACTTCACCGAGAGAACTCTAACTTCACTGTCTTTTCTTCTTCTTCTTCTTCTTCTTCTTCTTCTTCTTCTTCTTCTTCTACTACTCCTCCTCCTCCTCCTTCTTCTCCTTCTCCTCCTCCTTCCTCTTCTTCTTCTTCTTCTTCTTCTTCTTCTTCTTCTCTTCATCTTCTCCTTCTCCTCCTTCTTCTTCTTCTTCTTCTTCTTCTTCTTCTCTTCTTCTTCTCCTCCTTCTCCTCCTCATCCTTCTTCTCCTTCTTCTTATTCTTCTTGACCTTCCTCCACCTCAGCTGTTATAAGTTTTTAACATCTTAGATCATAAATAGAGAGTCGGTCATAAAATACGGTGTTTCTCATCAACATTAAAATCGTTAACTAACTATTTAATTAATGATTCATTTCGAATCTAATATAGAAGTGTGTTATTAGAGATCCAATTTCCAACATGATTCATGAGTCCGAGAAATTATTGCCCTATATATAATATTTCTTATTTGCCAGAAATTCTTTTTAATTTGCCAGACTTACTTATAAATAAATAATAAAAAATAAATAAATAAAATAAATAAAAATAATGAATAAAATAAATAAAATAAATAAAATAATTAAAATAAATAATAAATAAAAAAATAAATAAATAAAATAAATAAAATAAATAAAATAAATAAAATAAATAAAATAAATAAATAAATAAATAATAAAATAATAAAATAAATAAAATAAATAAAATAATAAAATAAATAAAATATAAAATAATAAAATAAATAAAATAAATAAAATAATATAACATAAATTTTTCCCATTCAACCAACAATCAACAATCAACAGAAACTAATCTCACAGCTATAGTGAGGTCCACATTATAATGGCAGTGGAGAAAGATAGAAGAACAGCGTTGGCCGATCCTCTGTCTTGTCAATGCATTCTATAGACGGTAGCTGATACAGGTTCATTGATGTAATATTAACTGTTCATTCTCGTTAGAAATATTCAATTATATTTTATTAGGCAGATATTATATTTTTCAATAATTTCATAATAAGGATAGAATATTTTGTTAATATTAATTACTAATTCTACATTGTTAAAAGAAGATCTGGCAACAGATCAAAGCGAGAAAGAGATAGCGCTATCCGCTTTGTTGAATGATAGACAAAGATATAGTGAGGTCCACGTTATAATGGCAGTGTATGATTGACAATACTATTGCTGTCCTTTTCTATCATACAACAAAACAGATAGCGCTATCTCTCTCTAGCTTTGCAATGTTGTCAGTTTTCCAGAATATTTTATTTTTACTTTTGACAGTGACTGTACAAAAGTAACTCAGCCACCATTATTTTCCTCATTCTATCAAAATACTTTGGTACATAAGTCGTATAATTGATTTAAAATGTATTTTTGAAACAATGAAATAATTTTTAGACATAACCGTATGAGAAACACAAATTAAAATACCTGAAATGACATTTTAAAAGTTGATAAACAACCATCCTAGACTTCATCCATGCTTCAGTTAGCCAACACGTTTAGGTTAGACCTACTCGTACCGGTATAAATAACATTGAAAGGTTATTTTAGAAGTATTTCCATTGAAAGTACTTATTTTAAAAAGGATTTCTATTTTTCTATCATTTTTAAAGAAATTGGAATAGAATACTTACCTAATAACTTAATTTCTGTTGTTTTGACATTCAGATTGGTGTATCACAGCTTTTTAAATTAGCTGCCATTTCAGGTTTGTATAAAATTAAAAATTTGATCTTAGTTATGGAAGCAAATTTTTGAATCAAATTATGAAAAATATTTTTTCTTGATTAATTTGACATTAAATTGATTATTTTATCAAAGAAATGATAATTATTATTATATCAAATTCAATGGGATGAATTGAGTAACAGCTGTGTACACTCAGTGGCAAAATGGAGAGACTTGACAACGTTTTTCTCCTATCTTTCTTCACTGCCATTATAACGTGGACCTCACTATTTAGAATGTATCCAACTAAAAATCCAATACTAGCTAATAAGGATAGTAATTGAGAAGGTATTAGTTGATTTCTCTCAAGTTTAATTACTGGAATAGGTAATTAACATTGCAACTAGTAAATAGTGTAGAAGTGGTATTGACCTTAATAGTTTCTCTCCATCTATTTACTAAAGACTACGACAATCTGTTATAGTTGGATTCACTTAAAACTGTCATCATTAGATGTATGGTAATCGTTGATGATTGGTTATGAGGCATACTGACAGAATGATGTGATAGTCTCACTATAGCTAATGTCTGGGTCGAAATATTTTGCTTTCCTTTTGACTTTCAATATGTTGTGTGAGAGATGAAGAGGTTTAGAGAGAGAAGAGAGATTCAGTAAGAAAAAGATAGAGAGTGAGAGTGAAAGAGAGAGTGGGGGTAAGAGAGAAATAGAGATGGATAGATAGATAGATAGATAGGCTGCCTTTATTTTAACCTGGAGGGCGCAGCCGGCCCTCTCTCCCACTTAACCCTCCTACACAATTCTAATGTATCTACATCACAACATAAGGAAATAATACTTCGAATAAAATAATAAGTATATGATAAAAAAAGTATAAATCAATATTTGAAAAAATTCATTTAATTTAGTAGAATATATTTTAGACTAAAAAAAATAAAATATAATAAAAAAGAATAAATAGAGAGAGAGAGAGAGAGAGAGAACTAAGAGAGATGGAAGTTTCGAGGTAGTTAGAAAGAGAGAAAAAAACAGAGAGAACAGAGAAAGAGAGATTCCGATTCCTGTATTCATGTGTTTAACAAGAGAGAGAGATTGATTGATTGAGTTCTTTATATTTATGTAGATTACAATATATTCATACTGGCTTATACACTTATATACAATAGCTTACAATACAGCAAAATTATAGATGAATCATATTATATTATAAGCGAGCAGTTTCTGTATATCTGTTTATATTTTTATATCTGGTTATTTATGTTCAACGGATCTCGAAAACGGCTCTAACGATTTTCACGAAATTTGGTACACAGTAGGTTTATGATATAAAAATTCAATTGCACTAGGTCTCATCCCTGGGAAAACTCGATGAAGGACATGAAAAGGATAACAATTATTCATCCTTGGAAAAACAGATGATAATTTCGAAACAGAGGATGCGTGTGTGGGAGAGAGACAGAATTATTTCCAGCTGTGTAATCAATCAGCAAGAAATTTTAAGCGACTTAATTAAAATAATCTGATTTCTTGACATGACATGATAATCATTCTAAACTAAAGTGTACCATAATTTTCAAAGTGATTCATTATTTGACAATTTTAAGTGATTAGTGAGTGTTATTTTGTTATTCAATTTGGTTTGTAAATAATCTAAATTAGAACTTTTTTGTTTTTAAATATTTGGACTGAAAATTGAACCTGAATTCAAGTGTATGGAACATAACCTACTTTTTGGACTATGTATAGTGTATAAATCAAAATTCGGGGAAGAAACAGTTTTGGGCTGTGCCTGTTTAGCCTTCCCCAATCATTTTAAAGAATTGTGTTCTGTTTATCAATAGTTTATAAATAAATAAGAAGCGAAGCTCGTTGCCCCGATATTTTACATAATATAGACTAATAAAATAATTATTGAACTGTATATGATATGAAAAAAGCAATATGGAATAACTATAGATAATATTGTCATGCATCTACATAAATTGGCGGAGCTTTGGACCTATCAATGTCCATTCTTCAGAAAGAATATTCAAAATATCCTTCCCACTAATTCTCTACCAAAAGAGATAGAGATTGATTGATTGATTGAGTACTTTATTTATCTAGATTACAATATATACTGGCTTATACACTTATATACAATAGCTTACAATACAGCAAAATTATAGATGAATTTACATAATATAGACTAAGAAAATAATTATTGAACTGTACAATGATATGAAAAAAAAGAAATTTGGAATAACTATACGAGATAATATTGTAATGCATCTACATAAATTGGCGGAGCTTTGGACATATCAATGACCATTCTTTGAGAGGTAGTGAGAGGGAAGTCTGAGGAAGTGAGAGGGAAAGAGAAAGAGAGACAGAGTGAGAGATTGATTGATTGATTGAGTACTTTATTTATGTAGATTACAATATATACTGGCTTATACCATTTCAATTCAAATACCATTTCAATACTATGGTTTCTCAAGAAACCATAGTGTACCGTTAGGTGAAATTACACTTTTACAGGCGAGAAGGTAGACTGAAGAATTAGGAATGTTTTTTCAAGATAAATAAAAAGAGTGTGAGTTAATCAAAACTATAATTTCGCTATTGAATTTAGCTCGAGAAACTGAATAACTTGATGTATAATTTGTAGTGAATTGAACTGTATAACCCTACGAAATATCTATTGGAAGACTGAGCCGAACTAACACACGTTTACTCACTCGACATAACCAAGAGAGAGAGAGATTGATTGATTGATTGTACTTTATTCATGTAGATTACAATATATACTGGCTTATACACTTATATACATAGCTTACCAATACAGCAAAATTATAGATGAATTTACATAATATAGACTAAGAAAATAATTATTGAACTGTATATGATATGAAAAAGTCATTTGTAATATAATAACTATAGATAATTATATTGTTATGCATCTACATAAATTGGCGAGCTTTGGACATATCAATGTCCATTCTTCGGAAAGAATATTAAAAATATCCTCCCCACTAACTCTCTACCAAGGAAATGAGAGAGTGAGAGAGAGTAAGGGAGTCTGAGAGAGTGAGAGGGAAAGAGAAAGAGAGACAGAGTGAGAGAGAAAGAGGAGTAAGTGACCCAGAGAAAGTCAATTGAGTCCAATTTCAATTACTGTCACCATTTTACTCACTCTTTGACATTCACACATATGACTTGTCCAGCCAGCTCTAGACACTCTCTAGATTAAAATTCTCTTTAAACTGTCACCATCTCTCATTATAATAGCCTCATTGCTTCCCGTTCAGCCAACGCTGACTGAAGACAATTTCACTACAGATAGTGACTTTTCTCTCCACTATTAACAGTCACTTTTCGAGAAAAAAAAACACTCAGTCATGAAGTTGTTTTTGCTCCAGGCATTTTCTAGTATTTTTGAGGTAAATTGTTGTGGAAAATAAGCAAAATAAACACTTTTACCTCTTTTTGAGGTAAATTGTTGTGGAAAATAAGCAAAGATTCAAACCAAATAATGTGAAATGATTTTCACTTTTGAGCGAAATTTTCTCATTTTTTCGTTACAATAGTGGTTGAGAAAGTGTAACTCTAAAGGTAGTCTAAATTCAGAGATACACATTCTGGATTTCTTTGTAGTAAAGTGAGGTCCACGTTATAATGGCAGTGTCTGACCTATCCTTGTCTATCATTCAACAAAGCGGATAGCGCTATCTCTTTCTCGCTTTGCTCTGTTGCCTGATCGTCTTTCAACAACGTAGAATTAATAATTGATTACCAAAGTATTTCATCTTAGTTATAAACATTCATCATGAAATTATTGAGAAATATAATTTCTTGCTTAATAAAATATAATTGATAATTTTAAACGAGAATGAACAGTTAATCTCTATATATAAAAATCTGGTGTGGCACACTCACACAACTTTCCTTGCCGTTATGAAAATTGATCACCTGACGCTAATGTACTCGCGCATCTCAAGTCTACTATTCAAAGATTTGAGCCAGCTGGTGACAGGACAATAACGCTGGAAACACATGAGGTATGCTATCTCTTCATAGTGAATGATTTAATAGAACCAACATTTGAAAACAGTTTGCAATTTAATAATCACATTTTCTCGGATTTCAAGCTTATTTTCAATTCTAGGTGGAAATGTTACTGAACATTATTTGTGGAGATTTCCATGCTCAATCTTTTCGATTTGAAATTTTTTGTTTAAATTGTATATGAAGGCTGATAATATTGAGAATCTAGAATCAATCTTTGCATAGATAGGGCAAAGCTCCTGAAGATTTTACAGATATAGGACTTGTTGCAGTTGATAGAGCTTATCAATGACTATTCCAGTTATAAATTAGATCAAAATCGTTGGAGCCGTTTTCGAGAAACTCGCGAAAAACCCTGTTTTTGACAACATTTTCGTCATTTTAGCCGCCATCTTGAATTGCATTTTATCGAAATTCCTGTCGGATCCTTATAGTGTAAGGACCTCAAGTTCCAAATTTCAAGTCATTCCGTCAATTGGGAGATGAGATATAGTCGTACATAGACGCACATACACACACACACACACACACACACACACACACACACAACACAAACACACACGTTTGTGTGTTAGTTTGTTTGTTCCCTACAGACTTGAAAACTACTTGACAGAACGGCATGAAACTTTGGGAATATGTTGTGTGAATATTGGGGATGGTTTCTGACCAGAAATTTCAATAGGGGGCTAATAATAATTATATATTAATCCATTTTACAGACCTATGTTTTTGAAATATTGTCGGCCGAGCGGCTAACGTAGAACGGGAAGATCATCATGATTAAAGATCAAGTTGTGATAATATCATTTAGCATATGAACTTACCAGCTGTAATGAACACGTCACTCTGTGATATAATTGTTTACTGGTATTAAAATAGTAGTTTTAAGCACATAAGAAGTCCGTATTGAGATGTAATTAAAAATATTGATTGTCAGATAAATTTCATGATTCAACAACTAAAGTCAAGTGAGCACTGAGGTACATCGACTTTTTGGCAGTACGAAGTTCGCCGGGTAAGCTAGTATTATATAAATAAACCTGTATCAGGTACCGTCTGTAGAAGGCATTGACAAGGCAGAGGATCGGCATCGTTGTTCTCCTATCTTTCTCCGCTGCCATTATAACGTGGACCTCACTATAGTGTTTTATTGAATGAAATAGACTAAGAAATTGTCAAAAACCACAGATTTATAGATACTTAGAAATCTAATATGATACTTAGTTTCTAAGTATCAATAAATCTGTGGTTTTCGACAATTTCTAGAAATCTAATATGATATTTAGTTTCTAAGTATCAATAAATCTGTGGTTTTCGACAATTTCTTAGTCTTTTTTATTCAATATGAATAATTACCACAATATCAACTTCTCAACTACACATAAAATATAGTGTTTTACTTCAAAGTTGATCTTCTATGTCCCCTCTACCCAAATCAGGCACTGAAAATCAAGCATGCTGAAGTAAGGCCCTACCCTCTCCAAACAAACAAGGTTTCAGAGGTGTGTGATAGAGTATAATGGACAGTTAAAAGCTTCCAAACTAACTTATCTCAGCGGAAACATGGGGACATTTAATACAATCATATCAGTACGCCTACCCTACACACCTAAAATGTATCCTTGTCTCTTGATTGACATTTCTCTCTCAAATATCAGGAGGGTTTCAGGGCAAGAACAGTATATATATCCTTGGTTACAGGGTGGGGCTGTTTTTTGGGAATGAACAGTGTTTCTTAAACCAAAAACAAGCATTATTTATTTATTTATTTATTTATTTATTTATTTATTTATTTATTTATTTATTTCTTTCATCTATTTTTTATTATTCATCTATTCATTTATTCATTTATTCATTTATTCATCTATTCATTTATCATTCATTTATTTATTTATACATTGATAGATACAATATAATTCTCAACTATGAATGATTGTGTAAGGAACAACAGGCTTAAAGCCCAAAACTGTTCCTTTCCCAAATTTAGATAGAAATTGAAGAAAAGAAGAAGAGATTCTGAAGAGAACTACTACAGTGATCATGTATTTGGAAGTTGAACCATTTGAAGAGCAGAGCAACAAAGAGATTTTAATTACTACATGCATCCCTTAGCCAACTAACAATTAATATGTGGGAAAATATCCCTTAAGCGATCAATAATAACTTGGAATAGTATATTTCGCACCTAGAGCAGAAAATGAGATTTTTCCGGCTCGAAATCGGTTTTCAAGTCCGAGGCCGTAGGTCGAGGACTAGAAAAGATTGAGAGCCGGAAAAACATTTTTGCCCATGGTGCGAACGCTATTTTCGCCACACACAGAAATAAACAATATATATATATATAATATATATATATATTATATATATATATATATATATATCAGAATAGTTGTTATTAAGCACTTCCGAAAGCAGAAGTGAAGGTGATAGCTCTAGCAAATCTGAGGTAATCTGAATATCAGGAAATTGTCCAAGTATTTTCATTTTTTATTCTGATTTGTTTAAATAACCTAAAAGATGATTTCAATTATGTGGGAGGTTGAGTTTATACTTTTTTATTCTTTCAAATGACAATAAGAGATATTATTATAAATGTTTTAATTATTGAATAATGAACACAAATAATGAAAAGTTTTTTGTGATCAGCTGTTTTTGATCACCTTTCTTAGTTCCATGTTAGCGGCTGAGAAAGGTACTTTTCCGGCCTAGGCCGGAAAGAAACCTGTTTTGACGTCAGACGGGAGTCGTCAGCAAACAATGTCTTTCAGATCTACGGAGGACTGGAAAACAGCTGCTCTCTGTGCAGTGTGGCGAAAATTCATAAACCTGAGTTTTGATAATATGTGAAAGAATGAATGCACTGGATGTTCATTCAATTTGATTTTCATTTATTGCAAGAGAAAGGAGAAATACATGCAAGCTGAAATTTAGGAATTTAGGAAGCATCGCAGAAAATTTAGAAGAATTTGTAGTATTTTGTTCGAATATAGAATTAACGTTATTTTGGGGATACTAAAACATACTATGAATTACTGAAATTGATTGGAGAAGAACAATAAATAACAAAATCATACACTTGAAAATAACTGAATAAAATCTACTCACAAAACAGTCTATACTGTTGTTATCCAATAAGTTGTCACTAACCTGGAACAGAAATGAACAAAAAATTTATAAAAACGAAGTTCTGATACTAACTTCTGTTAAAATTCACATGCTATAGTGAGGTCCACGTTATAATGGCAGTGAAGAAAGATAGGAGAACAACGTTGCCGATCCTCTGTCTTGTCAATGCCTTCTATAGACAGTAGCTGATACAGGTTTATTGATGTAATATTAACGGTTCATTCTCGTTTAAAACAATCAATTATATTTTATTAAGCAAGAAATTATATTCAATAATTATTTAATAAATATTTATTTTCAATAATTTCAAAATGAATTTTCCATAATTAGGATGATATATTCTGTTAATTAATAATTAATTGCACATTGTTAAAAGACGATCTTGCAACAGAGCAAAGCGAGAAAGAGATAGCGCTATCCGCTTTGTTGAATGATAGACAAGGATAGCAATACCATTGCTAATCAAACACTGCTATTATAACGAGGGACCTCACTATAGGTATACAGAGAGCACACATCCAAGTTGCCCTATATGGTTATAGCACGATCCTTCCTGACTAACCACTTATGGCAGTGAAGCTTATGGCAAGATGGCGTTTAAGGCGTTTGGCATGATCGGAAGCTACAAATAAGTCTCCTACTTGTGTGTTATCACTTTCAATATTACTATAAAATACTCACACACACACACACACACACACACACACACACACACACACACACACACACACACACACACACACATTCAGACCAATACCAAAAAAACCACTTTTTGGACTCAGGGACTTGAAACGTATAGAAATTTAGAAATAGGGGTACCTAATTTTTTTCGGAAAGCAATACTTTCCTTACCTATGGTAATAGGGCAAGGAAAGTAAAAAGTAGAATTGGAAGAAGAAGAAGAAAAAGGTGGAGAAGAAGAAGACAGGAGAAGAAGAAGAAGAAGAAGAAGAAGAAGAAGAAGAAGAAGAAGAAGAAGAAGAAGAAGAGGATGATGATGATGATGATGATGATGATGTCAGGAGAAGAAGAAGAAGGAGAAAGAGATAAAAAGAGCAGGAAAAAATGAGGCGGAAAAAGAACAGAAAATAGTAGGAAAGAGACAGTGAGTGAGTGAGTGTATATGTAGCGAGTGAGCATTAAAAAATTGAGGTTGATAAAAGATGACGAAAGTGAAAGAAATAAGGAAAGTTTTGAACTGGTGTAAGATTAAAGATGTAAAGATTGGAAGGAGAAAAAGAAGAAGAGGAGAAGGATGAGGAGTAGGTGGAGGGGTAGTAGAAGAAGAAGAAGGGGAAGGAGAAGAAGAAGAGGGATAAGAGGGAGACGAAGAAGAATGTGGAGTAGAAGGAGGAGAAAAAGGAAATAGTGGGTAAATGAGCGTGAGAAGGAGATAAAGCAAAAGAGTAAGATTAAGAGAGAGACAGTGTTTGAGAGAGAGAGAAAGAGATAAGAGAGATAGAAAGAGAAAGTATGAGTGAGTGAGGAGAGGAGATTCGTATTGAGAGAAGAATTTTTTCAATAAACAATCCATGAGAAGGAGTAGGAAGTAGTGAATGAGCGAGAGAAAGAGATAGAGCAAGAGAGTAAGAGTAAGAGAGAGACAGTGAGAGAGAGAGATTAGTTAGGACTCCAGGTCCTCTCTGCCACACAACCCTAAAGAGAGAGAGAGAAAGGAACAAAGATTGAGAGGATTTTTTTAAATTGAAAATTTGTGAGAACGAGAAAGAAGTAGTGAGTAAGAGAATATATGATACTGAAAGAGAGTGAGAGAGAGAGAGAGAGAAAGAGTTGAAGAATGTGTGTGGGACAGATAGAGAGAGAGAGAGAGATTGATTGATTGATTATATACCTTTATTAGGACGGAGTTAGGACTCCTGGTCCTCTCTAACAGACAACCCTTAAGAGAATATGATACTGAAAGAGAGAGAGAGAGAGAGAGAGAGAGAGAGAGAGAGAGAGAGAAATAGAGGAGAGTTGAAGAGTGAGAGATGGAGAATGAAGGAGCAAGAGAGAAAAAGTAATGAGAACGAGTGAGGAAAGTGAAGTGTGAGAGAGGAAGAGTAAGAGGGCAAGAGGTAGAGTAAAATAAAGAGTGAGTGAAAGAGAAAGAGAAATGTTTACAATATAAAATCCTTCACGGTTGGATTGTAATAGAGAGGCATGACATGACAAAGTTGTGGGTCAGTCAAGTCCAGCATTGAGGCATTCATCACACATGAATTCTAAATCAATAGAGTGCACTCAATTCACTGGTGAATTGTAGGCCTAGTGGGTCACGCTTCAAAAGCTTCTGCTCTACTAAAGTAAACTCCGGCCTCATTGTTAGCCTTCTCGACACGTGCCTATTAGTCAGTCATTTATATTTATCAATATTATCAATTAACAAATTCGATCATAGATAATCGATACCAAACATTATTCGTCTACGATTTGAAATATCAAGCAGTGTAGAGTTTACTGTTTCAATTCACTGGTATCTAAAGGTGCGTACAGATATACGCGCCGCGAACATGAGCAATTCACTTTAAATCAGCTGACTATATCTGTATTTTTACAGAAACGGTAAGATTCAGATATAATTTTTTTTTGCAGTTGAGAAGTTGATATTGTGGTAACTAGTAGTTCTGTGAACAGCAGACCTCGCGCAGTTATAACGACGTCCCAAACCATAAGCACATCTACACTGATACACTAACTATTTATTTGATCAGATCATGCTTACACAAGATTTAATTATCACATAACGCTTTCCGGAATTTAGCGCGAGAAAACCAGAAGACATCTAGGCGCCAAGACGAGCTGTTATAAGTTCTTTGCATCCTATTTAATAGTGCATAAAAATTGCATTCAATGAGGCATGCAATTTATAGTCTACACAGCTGTTAATTTTTTACCAAGTTACATTGGGATATTTAATTGCATGCGTCATGGCCTGCAATTTATAGTCAATTCGACAGCTGATTTATGATGAATAATTCTATAGTCTGGTTTTCACTCCAATATTGACGTATAAAGGAGGCTCCTTTTTCATTTTATATTATCCTTGAAATTCAAAATTTCCAAAAACGTTGTATATACGTCGACGCGCAATTTAAAAAGGAACATACCTGTCAAATTTCATGAAAATCTATTACCGCGTTTCGCCGTAAATGCGCAACATATAAACATTAAGAGAAATGCCAAACCGTCGACTTGAATCTTAGACCTCACTTCGCTCGGCCAATTATTCATATTGAATGACAATTTCTTAGTCTTTTTCATTCAAGATATAAAAAAGCTTGGCATCAGCTGATTAAAAGTGAATTGCTCATGTTCGCGGCGCGTATATCTGTACGCACCTGAAGACAAACGAATATCGCAGTGAGGTCCACGTTTTAATGGCGGTGGAGAAAGATAGGAGAACAACGTTAACGAACCTCTGTCTTGTCAATGCCTTCCATAGACGATAGCTGCTACAGGTTTATTGATGTAGGCCTAATATTAACTGGTCATCCTCGTTTAAATTAATTATATTTTATTAAACAAGAAATTATATTTTTCAATAATTTTATGATGAATTTTCATAATTGAGATTAAATATTTTGTTGATAAATTATTAATTTTACATTGTTAAAAGACGATCTGGCAACAAAGCAAAGCGAGGAAGATATATCGCTATCCGCTTTGTTGAATGATAGACAAGGAAAGCAATACCGTTGCTAATCAAACACTGCCATTATAACGTGGCCTCACTATAGAATTCAGTTTCTCTATGCTGATACCACAGATTAATAAGTAATCGGGAGTATATACTTCCTTTATGCTGATACCAAATGAAGACCTAGTCCTATTTTGAACTTTATCAATCTGAATTAGTAGGGAAATACAGAAATACAGTGACAATTTTCTTCATAATAGACCGCGACAGTATATTTTTTATCTTGGATACAGATCCATTCCATTTAGTAAGAGTTACAACTCATAATATAGTATACAATTTTTATGATCAAGAGACAACTTGATTACAAAACTGCCTGTCTCCTGAATTTCTATCAATAAGTTTCAAATATAATAAGATTATGTTTTCACTTTAATAAATACATTGTAAGTCAAATTATCACTCCATAACAATATAAACTTTAACTTTGAATGTCTATGGTTGGAAACTGAATGAAAAAAAATGAATTAGGTACATCTCACTATAGGTGAGGTGTCTTTAAGCTTCATCCTCTGCTAGAGATTATATAATCTAAAAAATTACATGGACATAGTTATCGTAGTTAATATTATGGTAATACAATGACATGACCACCTACCTAGGTAAAATAGTATACTAGAAAAGGATAGCGCAATCTGTTTTGTCAAATGATAGACAAGGATATAGCAACACCAATTTTAATCAAATACTGTACTGCCATTATAACGTGGACCACACTATGGGCTATAGTACTATGACTGACTCGAGTTACTAGAGGATGACCAGTTCATTTATTGTTATTGTAATTATGTTACTGTCAGTGTGAGTAATTGGGCATTGTTTTTATGTAAACAATAACATGGCGGTTCGTTTGTTGTTAAAACATAACTAGATTCATTTCAAACTGTCATCATCCCGTATGAATAGCATCGAAGCCTCCCATTAAATGAATGCTGATAATTTGGAGTGAATCTCCCTGAAAGAATAGAGTAATTATGATTAGTTGTTTGTTTTATGAAACATGTTATTCAATAGCGATGGGAGGTCAATGAACTTTGGTGCGTGTATTTTTGGTTGATAGTTAAGGATTTGCTGGGATTTAAAAAGAAATAATTGTTCAATGATTTGACGAATATTCAGCCTATGAAGACAACATAAATAAATACTGTAGATGGAAATTAACGATAAATTGCATTTGTTCATTAATAATAATGAATTTAATAATTCTTATAGATGAATAGTTCAAGATTTATTTTTGTGTATTGGATATTTTCATTCATTTCTATAAATCGGTTCAAGTTTTTATTTTGTTTCTCATCACCACTCTCTAATGAAATGGGAGTGACGGTTGATTTATCTCACTACACATTGACCAATCACAGCGCTGATACGGAACAAAGCTCTCAGCCAATCGGAGGAGCTCATTTTCCGTATCAAACCACTGCCTCCGTAAACAAAGCCGTAGTGCATTCTTGTGACGTCAGCACAGGTAGGGCTCAATTTGTTGATTTCAGCTGATCTATATCAGCTAGTGTTTTTAATGGTGTAGGAGCCCTACCTGTGCTGACGTCACACGAATGCACTACGGCTTTCTTTCGAGAGGTAGTGATCAAACGCAGTCATTCTCCGTATCATTTATAGAACCATTTGTGTATCAAACACAGTCATTCTCCCTATCAAATACAACCATTTCCCGTATCAAATACAACCATTCCCCGTATCAAATACAGACATTTTGTGTATCAAACACAGTCATTCTCCGTATCAAATACAACCATTTCCCGTATCAAACACAGTCATTCTCCGTATCAAATACAGTCACTAGCCGTCAGGCTCGCTTCGCTCGCCACATCAGTCTAGCCAGGGGGCTCCAACCGCTGTACCCCCGACTGGATCGTCCAGAAATGAGATCAGCGGGCTCACTTCGCTCGCCTGCATTTTTCATTTGAGAATGCTTCATTCCATCAGAAATTCAAAGTACTGAGAAAACGCAGAAAATCTTAGAAAAACGTTGGAAAAACACTGATTTTGTGCGTATCTTTGATGAGAAATTAAAGTCACCTCATCACAAAATTTTTAGACCCTAGCTAAACCTCTGTACCAAATTTGAGCTAATTTTTGGCGTTTCTTTGACGTTATTGCAGATTCCTTCTAACACAACATTATTACACCCTAGCTGAGCTTCTGTACTAAATTTGAACAATTTCTGTTCATTTGTTCTCGATAATTCTGAGAAAAAGCAAAAAAACGCTAATTTTGGGCGTATCTTTGACGTTATTGCAGATTCCTTCTAACACAACATTATTACACCCTAGCTGAGCTTCTGTACTAAATTTGAACATTTTCTGTTCATTTGTTCTCGATAAAGTTGAAAAAACGCAGATTTTGAGCGTATCTTTGAAAATTTTCCCAAATCCGTTCTTCGTGCGCCTCTAAAGGGCCAACTGAACATACCTACCAAATTTGAACGTTTTTGGTCCGGTAGATTTTTAGTTCTGCGAGTGAGTGAGTGAATCAGTCAGTGAGTGAGTGCCATTTCGCTTTTTATATATAAATATGTCGATTTTGTGTATCAAAAGAAAGAGATTTGAATAATATCTACACTCTATACTACAGTGAGATTCATGCTCCACGTTATAATGACAGAGAAAGAAGATAGCAGAATAGCGTTGCCGATTCTCTGCCTTTCCACTGCTTTCTATGGCGGATAGTGCCAATATTTGGTAGATCCACTACCAAATATTACAAAATATGAAAGACCAAAAGAAAGAGAAAAGATTAAGGGAAGCAGGACGTTGATGACGAAATAGAATTTACAATAAATCTAGCAAAACTCTTCAATTTTTCGCGTGACTCGATTCTTGACAACTGTCTCCGTTTACAATCCTAAAGACCTTCAGACTTTTAAACAGCATCCTTTCAAATTAAGTTACTATACACAAGTATATAGCATACATAGTTATAATAACCGAGGGCCAGTATATAGTATACTACTAAATATATAGTACGATATATAGCTGAGGATATGCGGAATCCTCTCAATCTAAGATACTTGCATGATATAGTTATAATACAGTAATAACTACCGTGGACCAGTGTATAGTTTATCACTGAAAATAGTTATATTGTGTGTGTATATGCGCAGAAAAATGCGCAAAGAACGAAAGTTCTTTCACACAAGGACAATGGAAGATGTGGACCTTTTACTAACTTACTCTTACATTCACTGACGCTTTCTCTCAGACATTCATTCTCGGCTGACAGTTGAAATGCAACAAATTTTTCAGAGATTCATTGAGAAAATGAATTAGAGTAGATCATTCTAGAGTAGACCGGCAAAGTAATAACAATATTATAAGGAAGATAATCGGAAGATGTAGCGGAAATATTGGTAGATGTATCGGGAGATGTAAACGTTATAAATGACTCTCCTAGTTATAATGGCAGTGGAAAATGATGGTAGAACAGAGTTATTCAATTATATTTCTACATTGTTAAAAACGAGCTGACAACGTTGCAGAGCTAAAACCGGTTGCTACTATTTCTTCTTTGTCAAATTATAGACAAGGATAGAAACACCAAAGTCAATCAAATACTACGAATAGAATATAATCATTGATCACTTTAAACCAGAATGAACAGTTAATCAGATATACTGGTATCATCTATCCTCTATAGAAGGCAGTGACAAGGCAGAGAATCGGAGCAGAGCTAAAAAATAATGAGGAAGATAAATTGGGAGATGTAGTAGAAATATCGGTGGATGTATTGGAGATGTAAACGTTATATGAATCTCCTATAGTGAGGCACTCGTTATAATGACAGTGGAGAATGATGGTAGAACAGTGTTGCCGATTCTCTGCCTTGTCACTGCCTTCTATAGAGAATAGATGATACCGGTATATCTGATGTAATATTAACTGTTCATTCTTGTTTTAAGTAATCAATAATTATATTTTATTCGTAGTGTTTAATTGACATTGCTGTTTCTATCCATGTCTATAATTTAACAAAGCAGAAATATCACCAACCTTTTTTAGCTCTGCAACGTTGCCAGATCATTTGTCAACAATGTAGAAATACAATTAAATAACAATTTATTCAATGTCGATTGAAAGTTGATTATTAACTTATTGAAAAACAAATTTTCTTGAGGAATAAAATACGATAGATTATATTTCAAACAAAAATGACAGTTGATATTACACCATATATACTGGCATTAGCTATCCTCTATAGAAGGCAGTGACAAAGTAGAGAACTGGCAACACTGTTCACCTATCTTTCTCCACTGCCATTATAACATGGACCTCACTATAGATAATAGAATCCCTTTTTGTGTATTACTACAGTATGCGAAACCCCCAGGCTTCCATGTGTCTTGTAACTTGCCTGAGTTTGAATAGCACATCACTCAGATGTTTGGGATGGTATTTCTGGGAATTTCCCTTTTTTCCCTTTCTAAGCTGTTATTTGCTTGTTTTCGTTTTGTTGTGTTGCATTCCTAGTTCGACAGGTGTAGGCTACAAGAAAAGAAGAACCTAGTATAGGACTAACCTTTCCCACACCCTACAGCAGTGTTTCAAGCCACCTGGTTTCCTATTACTGCACTTCTTTCTTGTATTCTAATTCTTCTTCTTCTTCTTCTTCTTCTTCTTCTTCTTCTTCTTCTTCTTCTTTATCATCATCATCATCATCATCATCATCATCATCATCATCATCATCATCATCATCATCATCATCATCATCATCATATCATCATCATCATCATCACATCATCATCATCATCATCATCTTCTTCTTCTTCTTCTTCTTCTTCTTCTTCTTCTTCTTCTTCTTCTTCTTCTTCTTTATCATCATTCATTCATTTATTTATTTATTTATTCCATTGGAATTACAGATCATAATTATTATAATAAATATAATATGATTGGGAGAAGACAACAGGCATAGCCCAAAACTGTCTTCTCCCAAATTTTTACAAATAAAAGTTTTAAAAAAGAATAAGGTTAAGATTTCACTTTCACTTCAAAAAGTCCAATTTCCACTTCAAAACTAACGACTAAACTAAAAATTTTGAATTTTGATATTTAAAAACTGATTAACAAAAATATTTCACTCAAATCTCTACAAATTGGAAATTTTTGAGTAATTTTGCAAAATTTTGAGCCACAAAAGAAACACAACACTTCACTAAGTGTTCATCTTATCATCATCTTCTTTTTCTTCTTCTTCTTCTTCTTCTTCTTCTTTTCTTTATCATCATCATCTTCTTCTTCTCCTCTTCTTCTTCTTCTTCTTCTTCTTCTTCTTCTTCTTTTCTTCTTCTTCTTTTCTTCTTCTTCTTCTTCTTCTTCTTCTTCTTCTTTTCTTCTTCTTCTTCTTCTTCTTCTTCTTCTTCTTCTCTTCTTCTTCTCCTCCTCCTTCTTCTTATTTTTCTTCTTCTTCTGCTTCTGCCCATTCTCCTATATTCTTCTACTTTTCCTCTATCATCATGATGATCATCATTTTCTTCCTCCTCTATTTCTTCTCCTGTGTTCTTCTTCGTCTTCCTCTTTATCTTCTTCTTCTTCTTCTTCGTCTTATTATTCATCCATAAAATAGACCACTAGTCTAAATTAAAAAAATAATTTCCAGCTACTACCCTATAGTGAGGTCGACGTTATAATGACAGTATTTGATCAACTTTGGTTTTGCTATCCTTGTCTACCATTCGACAAAGCCGGTGGTACTATCCTTTTCTACACACACAACGATGCCAATTACGTTTTTGACAGTGTAGAAATATAATTAATTAATGCAGAGAATCGGCATCACTATTTTTCTATATTTAACCACTGCCATTATAACGTGGACCTCACTGTACAATGGTATACTCTAGATTATCTGGTAGAATTATTGATAATATAGGTGCTGCAGGTTTCTAGCCTTTGGAAATAGAACGCATACTTAGCTATGTTTATAGCTTGAAGCAGCTGGAGAGTTAACTGAGTGTATTTTGAGGCTAGCGTTCTCGGAAAAACGCTCCTGTGAAATTTCAAAATGTCTTTCATTCTTCATCCTCTTCTTCTTCTTCTTCTTCTTCTCTTCTTCTTCTTCTTCTTCTTCTTCTTCTTCTTCTTCACCTCCTGTCTTCTTATTTTTCATCATAATTATCATCATCATCTTCTCCTTCTCCTATCTTCTTCTTTTCCTCCAAAATCATCATCATCATCTTCATCTTCCTCCTCTATTTCTTCTCCTGACTTCTTCTTCTTCGTCTTCCTCTTTCCCTTCTTCTTCTTCTTCTTTTCTTCTTCTTCTTATTCATCATCATCATCATCATCATCTTCTTCTTCTACTTCTTCTTCTTCTTCCTCTTTTTGTTCTTCCTCCTCTTCTTCTCTTTCTTCTTCTTCTCTTCCTCTTCTTCTTCTTCTCAAACCTATTCACCTTTCAAGCAATCGATTCTTCAGAACCAAAATTATTTTGAAATTGATTGCAGTAACTAATTCAATGAGTTTTGTATTTCTACATATCCTACAAACATTTTTAGAACAGTTTGGAGCAGCTATAATCTTATCTTGTCTAAAATATAATAAAGTAAAGAACTAAACTATGAAAGGCTTATACACGTTCATGATAGGAGATTCACACATCATCACGTCTGAACTACTCAACTGGTTTTTTATATTTGTAACATTTTATTTGTTTTGTAATTCTTTGTAATTTTGTTTTGTCTTGTTTTGTGTGTTTTAATAAATTGAAATTGAAATAATAAAAATTGATTAGCTTGAAATTTTGCATAAATATTCTCAATTTACCGAGGATGGTTATAGGTCTATTTTTAATTCCCCAAGATTTGAGTACGTCAAGTTTTTTCAAATAGACCTGCGCGGAGCACGGGTTAACTGCTTGTCTCAAATAAAATAAGGAGCTTTACTCAATAAGATTGCAGAAAGTAATATTATAATAATTTATTAATATTAGAGAATGAAAATAAACAGACTACAGATGGAAATTAATGATTTATGTTGCAATTATTCAAATGCTAGTGAATTCATTATTATTAAGCCGGAGCGCGAAGCGCGGAGGCTGCTACCCAACACTATACAGTCATAAAAGACGATTGGGAGGGCGAAGCCCGCCACCCAGCCGGAGCGCGAAGCGCGGAGGCTGCTTACTGGGGGTGCAGGGGGCGAAGCCCCCTACCGAGCGCGAAGCGCGAGTTCATTATTATTATTAAAGGAAAATCCAAATTAAATGCTGTAAATCACCCCGAAGACTTCTGCTACTGCAAATATTGACAACAGGGTAAACCAGCTAGATGGAAATTCGATGAGCGCTACTATTCAAAAAATATTTGTATTTCTTATTATTTATTATAAATTATCCCGGACTGACAAATACAACTATAAAGCCTATATAAGGCTTGGAAAAATATACTTGAAAAAATATAACTAAATATAACTAGGACGAGGCTGCGCGTCTGGCTGTCAAGCTGTCTTCAATTGTGGAAGACAGACTAGATGTCAACTTTGAAATGCCTCTCTAAACTGCCGTTAAATCTAAGGTTAGTTGAAGAATTGCAGCCCTTTAATCTAAGGTTAAGTTGAGCGGAAAGATTCCAAGATGTCTAAAGATAGAAATTACTGATTCAACAATTTTATTATTAAACGAAAATCCAAATTAAATGCTGTAATTCACCTAATGGTTCCCGGGCTGCCAAATAATTCTTGAATAGTAGCGCTCATCGAATTTCCATCTAACTGTTTGCCCTGTTGTCGATGTTTGCAGTAGCAGAAGTCTTCGGGGTGAATTACAGCATTTACTTTGGATTTTCGTTTAATAATAATTAAAATAAACAGAAGTAAAAGCCTGAGAACAATCGATAAAATATGTGAAGAACGGTTGAAAGAAATTGAAAGTTATCTCAACAGGAAGAAGGAAATCCCACGGAAACCACAAAATTATTAATAATTGATGCAATAATTGCGTTCCGGACGATAAAATCTTCCCTGAAAATTGCCTCACTCCAAGAAATCCAGACTTTTATTGTGAATTATTTCTTCAACGTTTACGAAAATGAAGAGATACTTTCATTACTGTATGATAATTATTTCAAATATCCAACGAAAATCTTCTATCTTTTATTACTTCCATATATTTTGATGATCAATGAGGGGAAAACTTAATTACCACTCATTTCAATCCGAGAAATCACAAAAATATTTCGCTTTCATTGAATTTCCATACATTGTATAACCGAAATTTATAACATAGGTTAAATTAATAAATATGACCCATAAAATAAATAAATAAGCATTCCTGACCGGCAATTAGGAGGTACTGGGTTCGGTTCCCGGGCTGACAAATAATTTTTGAATAGTAGCGCTCATCAAATTTCCATCTAGCTGTTTACCCTGTTGTCAATATTTGCAGTAGCAGAAGTCTTCGGGGTGAATTACAGCATTTAATTTGGATTTTTCTTTAATAATAATTAATAAATGAATATGACATAAATTCGCGATGGTCTCAAAAAGATTGGACTTTGGACTGTGGTACATTTATCATGGTTTATTTTCAGCGATTTGACATCAAAGCCCGTGTTATCAAAAACTGAATCAATATCTCCAATGCAAAAATATCTTGAAAAACTATAAACTAGGATCTAGCAACATAAAAATAAATGTGACACATAAAAATTAATGCATTCACGGGTCACTTCAAAGAAAGCATGATTATGGTCTGATATGTCACCAGTTTTTTTTTTCAAATTTTATTTCAGTTTTTTTCCTGAAAAAAGATGAACTCTGATCTGTATTATCGAATGGGAATAAATGCAATATATATACAATCGTATAAATTCACGGTTCAGTTCAAAGAAAATAAGATTATTATGGCCTGATATAACGATGACTAACCCCCATTAATTGATAAATTTTTCACTCCATTTGAAACAATATGAAGCGTTGACAAACTTAGAAATTATTTGTGAATGCGTCATAGTGGTGATAAGACAGTTTTCCTTGATTTTAAAAATATTTCAGCTGTAAAATATCACTGATATCAGCACATTTGCTTTCAATTGTCAACTATAAATTGTTTCAAAATTGACTATTTGACAGTTATTATGCATTATTGTTAATGGATGTCTGACTATTTGACAGTTATTGTCTATTATTGGAAATGGATGTCAAGATATTTGAAATTGTCAAGGCTGTAGTTGAAAACTGATGTTCTAATGAATATTGTAGAGGAATAGAGTCGCAATAGAAATAGAGCTACATTTTATAATAGACAAGATAAAACAGAAAAAGATAAATATATCTCTATCGAGTAGGCTTATAGATGAGTCTATAGATTTAGGTCTATAGATAAATATAAATATATCTCTATCGAGTAGGCCTATAGAGGAGCAGTTCTACAAAATTATAATTATTCAATTATTGGAATTAATCATTTAATGCAATTTTACCGGTATTGTATTGTCATCACCTTGATCACGTGGTGTTTTTTCAAGTCTTATATAATCACGTAATTCATGCCACAAGTATTAGTAATGAATGAAGGTAATAGGTTTAATTACTGTAATTATAATCATTATAATAATATAATTCATACTCTTCGGAAATTAAATAGTGCTATAAAGTTAGGACCACGTTGTAATGGCAGTGTTTTACTATATCAATGGTATTGCTATCCTTGTCTATCATTCAACAAGGGGGATCTCTTTCTCGCTTTGCTCTGTTGCCATGTCGTCTTTTAACAATGTCGAAATAATAATTAATTAACAAAATATTCCACCCTAATAATGAAAATTATTGAAAAATGTAGTCTAATTTCTTGCTCAAAATATAATTGATTATTTTAAACGAGAATGAACAGTTAATATTACATCAATACACCTGTATCAGCTATCGTCTATAGAAGGCATTGACAAGACAGAGGATCGGCAACGTTGTTCTCCTATCTTTCTCCACTGCCATTATAACGTGGACCGGTCTATAGTTTAGTTATTGTATTACAATACAGATGCGCATATTCATATGAATTTTATTTTGAAATTATATTATTTCGTTGTCTATTTCCCAAAGTGTTTGTGAAGTGTTCTGTTATTAGCAATAAAAAATTAATAATAACGTATTATTGTATTTATTAGTTATGTGAATTTGAGGGTCCTAAATGCTGATAACAGGAAGAAGGCCTCATTGACAAACTTCACCCAATGAGAACTCTTGAGAATGAGTTTTCATGAGAATGATTTCATGAGGATTGATTTCATGATGATGGATTTCATAAGAATGGATTTCATGAGAAAAAACAGGTACGAGAATGATACTATTTTCAATCTAAATTACTAGAAAATAAGATTTAAGTCTACATTTTATCTGTTCCAAAAACTGATAACTGAGTTAATTTGCTGAGTTTACTTTCAAGAGTTGTTAATTCTAACAAAACATTGAGGCAGAACTCGTTGATATAAGCAAATACTGATGTATCGTACTGTATTTTATAGCCTTTTATAGCCATTTATTCTGGAAATAGCCCTTTCTAACCGTTTTTTTTTCAAAGATACCGTAAGCACAGTAGAATAATTTATATTTATGAATGAAGCTTTAAAAAATGTCATAAAGTCATAATATTCAACAATAACTGTCATAATTTTGATCCTCAGATAATTTTTGCAAGACAAAATTTGAAGACAAACATATTTTTGCTCAAACTATCAACGTAAAATACAAATAAAACATCTTATGCCGTTGAAATTAATCAAAACTTTGAAAAAAACTAAAGTTGTTGACTTGTTTACTGTTAAAAATCACACCAAAGTCGTTGAAATGAACCGTTGATACATGATTTTGAACTTCAAACTAAACTTAAACGTAAGAAAAAAACTTGAAATTTCAAATCTTACCAAGCTGTGTCGAATATCAGAGATTCTCGAAGTTTATTTTGAAGATTTCAATCACAGTTACAAGTAGAAAACTTTTAAAAACAACAATATTCTAACCTCTTCAACACAACAATTCGGATGCCAAATAAGTTGACTTCAACTGTAGCACTGGAAGACACTTTCAAATAATTTATAGAAGATTCAAAACTGATAATGTATGGTAAATGTGGAAGATTATGGTGGTATAAACGATTAATTTTGTTTTTACGAGCAAAGTTTAAAATGTTTGTTGACGATGCCGCACTAGAAAACAGAATACTGTTGATGAAAACAGACAGTAGAGAAGCAAGCTGTCAGACTCAAGAAGGGATGGAAGAACGCTACAGTTCTGCCAACGTTTCACTAGAAACATGGGTTCATACAGTTCTACCAACGTTTCACTAGAAACATTGGTTCAAAATTATCATTGCTATTTCTCGTGTAAACTCTCATAAACTGTCTCAATATCGTATCTACGTGTTGTTATCAAATTATTATAACTTCTTTAATTATTATAAAACACATAAACCTTGATCACTCCTTGAATTTCACGATTTTTTGTTGAAAATGGACTGTAGGGAGCAGCACTGTACAGGCTGTTGACAAAATTCTTGGAAAGATAATCTCATGATTCAGAATTGAAACACTAGGAGGCGCACAAGAAGAAAGGAAAAACCGGAGCGAAGTTTGAATGCTTTTTGTTATCACTAACTATTTCTGAAAGTAGAAATTTGATAAAAGAAAGATTATTATGAGGGTTTTGAATATCAATACTTTGTTATCAGAGTATTCCCTGTTATCACTGCCTCCTGTATTGGGAAGCTGTAATTCCCGTTTCTCTGATACATCAGATCTAATATATTTTAATCGCTGATTCTTGTTGATATAAATGATCAACTCTATCTCAAATTTAATATATTTTATTCTGTGCCGGTTGCACAACAGCCGGTTGAATTTTAACCGTGATTAATTCAACGAGAACCAATCAGAGAAGCCGTCTTTTCAAAAACGCCTTCTCTTATTGGTTCTTGTGAAATTAATCACGGTTAAAATTTAACCGGCTGTTGTGCAACCGGCACAGAATAAAAAATATTAAATTTGAGATAGAGTTGATCATTTATATCAACAAGAATCAGCGATTAAAATATATTAGATCTGATGTATCTGAGAAACGGGAATTACAGCTTCCCAATTCAAAAACGCCTTCTCTTATTGGTTCTTGTGAAATTAATCACGATTAAAATTTAACCGGCTGTTGTGCAATCAGGCCTCTATCTTACTTTGTGCCGGCTGCACAAAATCCGGTTAAATTTTAGTCCTGATTAATTCCACGAGAACCAATCAGAGAAGCCGTCTTTTTAAAATGGTCTTCTCTGATTGGTTCACGTGAAATTAATCAGGATTAAAATTTTACCGGCTTTTGTGCAACTGGGCCTTATATGAACTTCTATCTTATATTTCAATCTTCAAGAAAATATATTTTCTCATGATTAAATAATACATTTTCATAATGGTGATTGAATATTTCGGTAGTTGATTCTATCAACTTATTCTATTAACATATTCTTACAACACTTTGAAGATATATAAATTGTTCTCTATCTTATCTATATCTTATCTATATCTTATCTATATCTTATCTATATCTTATCTATATCTTATCTATATCTTATCTATATCTTATCTATATCTTATCTATATTTTATCTATATCTTATCTATATCTTATCTATATCTATATTACCTGTATGCAGAGGACAATGCCATTATGACAGGATCGGCTCATATCAGGCGCCAGCTTCTTGATCAACATGTCGGGCTCCGAGTTGCATTTCCCCAGTTTGGCAAAAAGGGCCGGCGACAGACGTCCCGGAAATTTGCCCCCCGTAACGCCCCCGCCATTATTACTCAGATCTCGAAACGAGTTCGGAGACGCGGGCGTCGATTTGGCACAAATCCGTATCACCTTGTCGGTGTCCAATTTGTCGGGGTTCTCTTTGTCAGCGTCCACTTTGTCATTCTCTTCTTTTGAATTGTCGTCGTCCACCTCGACGCTGTCCTGTTTGATCTCAATGCTAGGGGGTTGCGAGGGTGTTGGGGTACGGTCCATGTCGAGGTCACGCATTGTTGTGGTGGTGAAGTAGAATCTGTGTGGAAAAAAGAGAAGAATTAAGTTTTAAAAGAGAATAAAAAGTAGTTATGATGAAAAACAGGTTTTGTAGGTGGAAATTACTGAGATATTATAATTATTCAAATGCCAATGAATTAATAATTCCTATTATATTAAGCGAGCAATTTCTGTATTTTTATATATTTATATTTCTGCTTTCTGGTTATTTATGTTCAACGGATCTCGAAAACGGCTCTAACGATTTTCTTGAAATTTGGAACATAGTAGGTTTATGATATAAAAATTCGATTGCACTAGGTCTCATCCTTGGGAAAACTTGCTGAACAACATTAAAATGATAATTCATCCTTGGCTGAAACAGCTGTGAATAGTAAAAAAGTGAGTGAGCAAGTGAGTATGTCAAAAATCAAAAATATCGCATCCCCGAAATTCATAAGATGACATAATAGCCAGCTGTGAAATATAAACACGATCATTTTAGAGAATTGTGTTCTGTTTATCAATAAATAAAAATAACGAGCGAAGCTCGGTGCCCCGATATTTTATTGATAAACAGAACACAATTCTCTAATATGATTGTGTTTATATTTCACAGCTGGCTATACGTCATCTTATGAATTTCGGGGTTGCGATATTTTGATTTTTCACTTACTCAATCACTCACTTTTTTACTATCCGCAGACGACGAATGTCTCAGCTGTTTCAGCCAAGGATGAATTATTCTTTTAATGTGTCGTTCAGCAAGTTTTGCCAAGGTTGAGACCTAGTGCAATCGAATTTTTACTTTCCTTGCCCTATTACCATAGGTAAGGAAAATATTGCTTTCCGAAAAAAAATAAGGTACCCCAATTTATTTATTATTTATTATTACAGAACAACTATTACAGACTACAGGCATTAAGCCCAAAACAGTCTTTACTACCATTTACAATCGAATAAAGTAAGTTACTAAAAGAAATAAAAATGAGAGATACAGTACATGCAATTCAAAAATATATAAGAAAGATGATAAGTATGAGGAAAGCATAAGTAATTGTAAATAATCTAAGCATAAATAATAAATACAGAATAAAACTAATCTTACTTATCCAAACTCATCTAAAACTTATCCAATAAGTTATAAAAGAATAGGCCTACAATTGAGCATAGAAACAGGTTAAGGGAAAACATGTGCCACTGTGGGAAGAAAATTGATGAAAGCAGAGAAGAAAAGAAAAAGTTTTAACAACAACAGATATTCAAGTATAAAATCTAAGGGATTTAAACTGTATGTTTGATCAACTCTATAAAATTAATAAGAATCACGGACATCATATTAATTGAATCAATTCAGAAACTGAATTCAAATTCAATTATGAATAGCCTCAATAATGCGCCTTCTAACCTCACTAACAGGGCCATGCACATCAACACCTTCACAAACGCTATTGAATAGCCTCAAAACTCTATTAAGTGGAGAGCAGAAGTTATGAAGGGTCCTTGATCTTGGTACATGAAAGGTCCTAACTCTTCTGACATTGAACGTATTGAAATTTCTAAATTTCTATACCCTTCAAGGTCCCCTGAGTCCAAAAAACTGGTTTTTGGGTATTGGTCTGTATGTATGTATGTGTGTGTGTGTGTGTGTGTGTGTGTGTGTGTGTGTGTGTGTGTGTGTGTGTTGTGTGTGTGTGTGGTGGTGTGTGTGTGTGTGTGTGTGTGTGTGTGTGTGTGTGTGTTGTGTGTGTGTGGTGTGGTGTGTGTGTGTGGTGGTGTGTGTGTGTGTGTGTGTGTGGTGGTGTGTGTGTGTGTGGTGTGTTGTGTGTGTGTGTGTGTGTGTGTGTGTGTGTGTGTGTGTGTGTGTGTGTGTGTATGTGCGTCTGTGTACACGATATCTCATGTCCCAATTGACGGAATGACTTGAAATTTGGAACTTAAGGTCCTTTCACTATAAGGATCCGACACGAACATTTTCGATCAAATGCAATCCAAGATGGCGGCTAAAATGGCGAAAATGTCGTCAAAAACAGGGTTTTTCGTGATTTTATCGGAAACGACTCCAACGATTTTGATCAAATTCATACCTAAAATAGTCATTGATAAGCTATATCAACTGCCACAAGTCCCATATCTGTAAAAATTTCAGGAGCTCCGCCCCATCAGTGCAGATAGATTCCCAATTATCAGGCTTCAGATACAATTGAAACAAAACAAATCAAGTGGAGTAGATTGAGCATGAAATACTCTACAATTAATGTCCAGTAAAATTTTCACCTAAAATTGAAACTAAGCTTTAAATTAGAGAAAATGTGATTATTCAATTGCAAATTATTGTTGATTCTATTAAATCATTCACTATGAAGAGATAGCAGACCTCATGTGTGTCTCCAGCGTTATTGCCCTGTCACCAGCTGGCTCAAGTCTTTGAATAGTAGACTTGAGATGCGCGGGAACACTAGCGTCAAGTGATCAATTTTCATAACGGCAAGGAAAGTTGTGTGAGTGCGCCACACCAGATTTTTATATCATAAACCTACTATGTTCCAAATTTCGTGAAAATCGTTAGAGCCGTTTTCGAGATCCGTTGAACATAAATAACCATATATAAATATGAATAATTAACCATATATAAAAATACAGAAATTGCTCGCTTAATATAATAGGAATTAACAAAATTAAAACAACGATTGGGAGAGAAGCAACACAATGATATTAGGACAATAGTATGTTTATAAAAACTACCATATAAGTCAAAGATGCAAGTTATTAGGTCCTTATCTCTTTAAGGTATTTGATATAAGTCATCATAATACGCAAAACAGCTGATTAAATATGCAAAAAATGACAAAGCTACGAACCACTGATCCAATTCTTCCGAAACAATGAATATATTCAATTCCATTTCAACCCACGCCCATGTCCCACTCATAACCCTTTCACAAAATACACCCTTCCTAGAACACGCCGACCCTTCAAAGGGATTAGAATCGATCCCTATTCCACAAAGCAAGTGGTCAACCCGGCAATGAATCATGAATGGCAAAGGGAATAACCTATCCCTTTCCTTCCCATCCCTTCAATATACTATACAACTCGGCCCTTCAAAAAGATAGGAGGCAGCGGGATCAGTTGTTGTTATCTATGAATGAATGAGTTTTGTACGGCTCTTCGAAGAGTGTGTACCATGGCAAAACTTACATGTAAGTACAGTACATAGAATAAATATTTTTACTTTCCTTGCCCTATTACCATAGGTAAGGAAAGTATTGCTATCCGAAAAAAGTTAAGGTAGGTACCCCAATTTCTAAATTTCTATACGTTTCAAGGTTCCCTGAGTCCAAAAAACTGGTTTTTGGGTATTGGTCAGTATGTGTGTGTGTGTGTGTGTGTGTGTGTGTGTGTGTGTGTGTGTGTGTGTGTGTGTATGAGTGTATGTGCGTCTGTGTACACGATATCTCATCTCCCAATTGACGGAATGACTTGAAATTTGGAACTTAAGGTCCTTTCACTATAAGGATCCGACACGAACATTTTCGATCAAATGCAATCCAAGATGGCGGCTAAAATGGCGAAAATGTCGTCAAAAACAGGGTTTTTCGTGATTTTATCGGAAACGGCTCCAACGATTTTGATCAAATTCATACCTGAAATAGTCATTGATAAGCTATATCAACTGCCACAAGTCCCATATCTGTAAAAATTTCAGGAGCTCCGCCCCATCAGTACAGATAGATTCCCAATTATCAGGCTTCAGATACAATTGAAACAAAACAAATCAAGTGGAGTAGATTGAGCATGAAATACTCTACAATTAATGTCCAGTAAAATTTTCACCTAAAATTGAAACTAAGCTTTAAATTAGAGAAAATGTGATTATTCAATTGCAAATTATTGTTGATTCTATTAAATCATTCACTATGAAGAGATAGCAGACCTCATGTGTGTCTCCAGCGTTATTGCCCTGTCACCAGCTGGCTCAAGTCTTTGAATAGTAGACTTGAGATGCGCGGGAACACTAGCGTCAAGTGATCAATTTTCATAACGGCAAGGAAAGTTGTGTGAGTGCGCCACACCAGATTTTTATATCATAACCTACTATGTTCCAAATTTCGTGAAAATCGTTAGAGCCGTTTTCGAGATCCGTTGAACATAAATAACCATATATAAATATGAATAATTAACCATATATAAAAATACAGAAATTGATCGCTTAATATAATAGGAATCAACAAAATTAAAACAACGATTGGGAGAGAAGCAACACAATGATATTAGGACAATAGTATGTTTATAAAAACTACCATATAAGTCAAAGATGCAAGTTATTAGGTCCTTATCTCTTTAAGGTCTCTGATATAAGTCATCATAATACGCAAAACAGCTGATTAAATATGCAAAAAATGACAAAGCTACGAACCACTGATCCAATTCTTCCGAAACAATGAATATATTCAATTCCATTTCAACCCACGCCCATGTCCCACTCATAACCCTTTCACAAAATACACCCTTCCTAGAACACGCCGACCCTTCAAAGGGATTAGAATCGATCCCTATTCCACAAAGCAAGTGGTCAACCCGGCAATGAATCATGAATGGCAAAGGGAATAACCTATCCCTTTCCTTCCCATCCCTTCAATATACTATACAACTCGGCCCTTCAAAAAGATAGGAGGCAGCGGGATCAGTTGTTGTTATCTATGAATGAATGAGTTTTGTACGGCTCTTCGAAGAGTGTGTACCATGGCAAAACTTACATGTAAGTACAGTACATAGAATAAATATTTTTACTTTCCTTGCCCTATTACCATAGGTAAGGAAAGTATTGCTATCCGAAAAAAGTTAAGGTAGGTACCCCAATTTCTAAATTTCTATACGTTTCAAGGTTCCCTGAGTCCAAAAAACTGGTTTTTGGGTATTGGTCAGTATGTGTGTGTGTGTGTGTGTGTGTGTGTGTGTGTGTGTGTGTGTGTGTGTGTGTGTGTATGAGTGTATGTGCGTCTGTGTACACGATATCTCATCTCCCAATTAACGGAATGACTTGAAATTTGGAACTTAAGGTTCTTTCACTATGAGGATCCGACACGAACAATTTCGATCAAATGCAATTCAAGATGGCGGCTAAAATGGCGAAAATGTTGTCAAAAAGAGGGTTTTTCGTGATTTTCTCGGAAACGGCTCCAACGATTTTGATCAAATTCATACCTAAAATATTCATTGATAAGCTCTATCAACTGCCACAAGTCCCATATCTGTAAAAATTTCAGGCGCTACGCCCCATCAATGCAGATAGATTCCCAATTATCAGGCTTCAGATACAATTGAAACAAAACTAATCAAGTGGAGTAGATTGAGCATGAAAATCTCTACAATTAATGTCCAGTAAAATTTTCACCTAAAATTGAAAATAAGCTTTAAATTTGAGAAAATGTGATTATTCAATTTTAAATTATTGTTGATTCTATTAAATCATTCACTATGAAGAGATAGCAGACCTCATGTGCGTCTCCAGCGTTATTGCCCTGTCACCAGCTGGCTCAAATCTTTGAATAGTAGACTTGAGATGCGCGGGAACACTAGCGTCAGGTGATCAATTTTCATAACGGCAAGGAAAGTTGTGTGAGTGCGCCACACCAGATTTTTCATCTAAATACCGTGCTTGTAAGCACTCCATTTGCTATAGAATTCAAAAACTCATTATTTCTAAAAATACACTACACTAAAAAAAAAAAAAAAAAATGAGGTTCACGTGATAATGGCAGTAATAATTGTCATTGGTGTTGCTATCCTTGTCTATCATTCGACCATGCAGATAGCGTTATCCGTTGCCAGATCGTGTTTAACAAAGTAGGAATATTATTGACCGAGCGAAGTGAGGTCTAAGATTCAAGTCGACGGTTTGGCATTTCTCTTAATGTTTAAATGTTTATATGTTTATACGTTGCGCATTTACGGCGGAACGCGGTAATAGATTTTCATGAAATTTGACAGGTATGTTCCTTTTTTAATTGCGCGTCGACGTATATACAAGGTTTTTGGAAATTTTGCATTTCAAGGATAATATAAAAGGAAAAAGGAGCCTCCTTCATACGCCAATATTAGAGTAAAAATCAGACTATAGAATTATTCATCATAAATCAGCTGACAAGAGATTACACAGATGTGTGGAGAAGCCAGTCTATTGCTATATTTCCATAAGGTCTATAGTTTCAATCAGGTACTTGTGGATGAGAATACTGCGTGAGGTCTACTGTTCACAGAACTACTAGTTAATTTACAGTAAACTATTAATATTATTATGAAAATTTGTTCAGAGCAAAGCAAGAAAAAGATAGCGGTATCCCCTTTGTTGAATGGTAGACAAGGATAGCAATACCTTTGCTAATCAAACACTGCCATTATAACGTGGACCTCACTAGAGCAGGATAGGTTTTACTATTGTGTTAGAGATGAATGGAAGTATTTGCACGATTCTTGTGGGTTGTAAAGGGTGTGTGTACCCGAGGTAGATCAATAAATATCTTGTTTTTGAATGTAAATTTCTATAAATCAACACTCACCTGCCCTTTCTACTTTCTATAGAAACCTCTTCTAGAACACAAACAACACTCCTAACCACGGTTAAAACATCAACTCTCCCGTATAGTTCATGCAATACTGATAACTAAGGACCAGGACTAGGAAAGGATGCAGTTGCCAAATTTCCCTTTCGCTTTTCGAATTTCCCCGATTTCCCCGTCGAGGGGAAAAGGGTTTCCCCCAGTTCAAGGACAACTCGTGGCCCGGTTTTGTGTGCTAACCTATTTTGGGGCAGGGTTCCGTTCTAGAGGTAGGGGAAACAAATTGGATTCTTGTTTTTGTGGGAATGTTTTTGAAGGGGTTGGATTGGGCCTGGATGTTGCTATTTTGCAGCGAAATATATATCTGCTAATGCAGATACAAAAATCTGGTGTGGCGCACTTACTTAACTTTCCTTGCCGTTATGAAAATATTGATAATCGGACGATAGTGTTCCCGCGCATCTCAAGTCTACTTTTCTAAGATCTGAGCCAGCTGGTGACAGGACAATAACGCTACAGACACACAAAGCCTGCTATCTCTTCATAGTGAATGATTTGATAGAATCAACAGTTGCCAACAGTTTGCAATTCAACATTTATGGTTTAAATTGTATCTGAAGCCTGATAATTGGGAATCTAAAATCAAACTTTGCATAGATGGTGCAGTGCTCCTGAAATTTTTACAGATAAATGGGACTTCTGGCAGTTGATAAAGCTTATCAGTGACTTTTCTAGGTATGAATTCGATCAAAATCGTTGGAGCCGTTTTCGAAAAAATCGTGAAAAACCCTGTTTTTGACAACATTTTCGCCAATTTAGCCGCCATCTTGAATCGAATTTGATCGAAATTTTCCGTGTCGGATCCTTATATTGTAAGCACCTTAAGTTCCAAATTTCAGGTCATTCCGTTAATTGGGAGATGAGATATAGTGTACACAGACACACATACACACACACACACACACACACACACACACACACACACACACACACACACACAAAAAAAAAACACACACACACACACACAATAAAAACCACTTTCTTGGACTCAGGGGACCTTGAAACGTATAGAAATTTAGAAATTGGGGTACTTTAATTTTTTTCGGAAAGCAATACTTTCCTTACCTATGGTAATAGGGCAAGGAAAGTAAAAAGGCTATACAGATAATCTATAATCTATGATATACGGTAATAAAGGAAAGAATTGGCTTATACACGTACGGTATAGGAAATTCACGAATAGCGCATCATAACGTCTCAACTACTCAACTGATTGACTTGAAATTTTGCATAATTATAGACTCCTAATTTACCGAGGATGGTTATAGGTCTATTTCGAATTCCTTGAGATTTCAGTACGTCAAGTTTCCAGTTTGTCTTTCGTTAGATTCTTGCGGAGCACGCATTACCTGCTTGTTGTTAAGATTTTCCAGACAATTAGTTTTGTATTTTCTCATCAGTGAGATGTGATGTGAAATTACAAAACCCCGAAAGGGAAATTTGGCGCTGCATCCTTTTCTAGTCCTGGTCCTTTGTTATCAGTATTGCATGAAATATAAGAGAGAGCTGATGTTTTAACCGTGGTTAGAAGTTATGTTTGAGTTCTAGAAGTGGTTTCTATAGAAAGTAGAAAGGGCAGTTGAGATAAGTACCAACTTTGATTTAATTGTTTTTTTTATGATGTGAAAAACATAACCACACACCTTCACAACTACCTAGAGAGTGAGTAAAAAATGTTTAACTCTTGAGCTGGGTTTACACCAAAGTTATTAAAAAAAATGTTAATAACTTAATTATTGTTAATAACTTAATTGATTCTATTAGATTGAACCAAACTTGACAAACACATAGTTCATCATGTGTATGATAACTTATGTTCAATCTAATAGAATCTATAAAGATTAAGTTCATAACATTTTGTTAATAACTTTGGTGTAAACCCAGCTTAATTTCTGCCGGAAGGTGGCAGTAGGTATAGGCTGAGATTTCATGGCTAAAACCGAAGCAACAATCACAAGCGAGCTACGATTGACACGTTCCTAAGCTCCACCTTTCTCTTTCCTGATTGGTCGACTCCTCGACTTGTCATCTCCAAGTTCTGCCGGTAGACTGCAGCAGGTACTTGGTCAACTTCTACTCTGATTTGATATGACACGACTTTAGTCTACTTCCCTCCATAGAATAGCTCTATCAATCATTCAGAATTAGGCCTACATAACTTTCAGAAAAGTATGACAGGATCAAACCCAAAAAGGTTCCAATCCTGATTTATATAACAATCATGTTCATTGTGTTAACATCATTGTATCATTTTTTTGTGTAGTTGAGAAGTTGATATTGTGGTAAAAAAATTTGACAATTTCTTAGTCTTTTCCATTCAACATTGTATAAAATCAACTTGTCAATAAATAGATACTAGCAGAGACAAACGAATATTCTATAGTGAGGTCCACTTTATAATGGCAGTGTTTGATTAGCAATGGTATTGCTATCCTTGTCTATCATTCAACAAAGCCGATAACGCTATCTCTTTCTCGCTTTACTCTGTTGCCAGATCGTCTTTTAACAATTTAGAATTATTAATAAATTAACAAAATATTCCATCTTAATTATTAAAATTTATTATGAGATTGTTGGAAAATATAATTTCTTGCTTAGTAAAATATAAATATCTGGGCCCCGAGCTTCGCTCGTTATTTATTTATTGATAAACAGAGCATAATTATTATTCAAAATGATTGGGGAAGGACAAACAGGCACAGTTTCTTCCCCGAATTTTGATTTATACACTATGAATAGTTCAAAAAGTAGGTTATGTATGTTTCATACACTTGAACTCAGGTCCAATTTTCAGTCAAAATATTTAAAAACAGAAAAGTTCTAATTTAGATTGTTTACAAACCAAATTGAATAACAAAATAACACTCACTAATCACTTAAAACTGTAAAATAATGATCAACTTTGAATATTATGATATAGACTACTCTAATTAAGAGTGATAAACCATGTCATGTCAACAAATCAGATTATTTCTATAGAGTCTATTGAAATTTCTAGATAATATTTCTCGCGAGATACGGTAAGGTGTTTAAATGATTACACAGCTGATCTCCCACACAGGCACACGCATCTTCTGTTATCGACAGACAACGAAATCTGTTCTTCCAAGGATGAATTATCCTTTTAATGTCCTTCAGCGAATTTTTCCAGGGATGAGACTTAGTGCAATCGAATCTTCATATTATAAACCTACTATGTTCCGAATTTCGTGAGAATCGTTAGAGCCGTTTTCGAGATCCGGTGAAATACAAACATATAAACATCTAAACATATAAACAAAAATTGCTCGTTTAATAGTATAGAATTGATTATTTTAAACGAGTATAAACAGTTACAGTATTACGTACATCAAGAAACCTGTATCAGCTACCGTCTATAGAAGGCATTGACAAGACAGAGGTTCGGCAAGGTTGTTCTCCTATCTTTCTCCACCGCCATTATAACGTGGACCTCACTATAGTGAGCAGCAATGAGTAATGAGTAGGGGAGGGGGGCTGAGTAGTGGATAATGAGGGCGTAATGAGTAGTAATGATACTTGTAACTGAAAATTTTCATTTTTAAATGCAAGGTGGAATTTTAGGCTGGGCGTACATCGGTTAGTGAAGACAAGACTAGTCACGTTTAGTCACAATACTTCACATAGCTGCTTGGGACGCAGCTGTCATTTTACAGCGGTTAAATTTGATAGACGTTTCTGCAACGGGTGTGAGTCCTATCAGATATTATAGATTGTATTCTTTCCTCTATGGTTCTATTTCATTCTCTTCGAATCGTTCGTTCATCGAGAAAATTCAAACCAAACTTTGAGAGGGTTCACTCAATTTTTTGAACCATAGGTAAGGAAAGTATTGCTTTCCAAAAAAAATTAAGGTACTCTAATTTCATGTTTTCTATACGTTTCATTACTTTCCTTGCTCTATTACCATAGGTAAGGAAAGTATTGCTTTCCAAAAAAATTTAAGGTACCCTAATTTAATGTTTTCTATACGTTTCAAGGTCCCCTGAGTCCAAAAACATGATTTTTGGGTATTGGTATGTATGTGTGTGTGTGTGTGTATGAGTGTATGTGCGTCTGTGTACACGATATCTCATCTCCCAATTAACGGAATGACTTGAAATTCGGAACTCAAGGTCCTTACACTATTAAGGATCCGACACGAACAATTTCGATCGAATGCGATTCAAGATGGCGGCTAAAATGGCGAAAACGTTGTCAAAAACAGTGTTTTTCGCGATTTTCTCTAAAATGGCTCCAACGATTTTAATAAAATTCATACTCAAAATAGTCATCGATAAGCTCTATCAACTGCCACAAGTCTCATATCTGTAAAAATTTCGGGAGCTCCACCCCATCTATGGAAAGTTTGATTTTAGATTCCCAATTATCAGGCTTCAGATATAATTTAAACAAAGAAAAATCAAGTGGAGTAGATTGAGCATGAAAATCTCTACAATTAAGTGAATTTCCACTTAATAATTTCCGAAATAATAAACACAGAAAAAGAGCCATAGAGGCATGGCTAAACTTGAATTATTTCCAATCGTTGACTTTTATACAATAATCAACTTCATATTATAAATTATATTTTCGAACTCTTCATACGCTAGATTCAAGTTTATATATTACATCCCTGATTAAGCTGATTTACGACTCACACTGGCGCACAAGGAATCTTCATTTTGCCGGTGTTTTGCCTCACTACTGTACTTATGCATGTGATCATAAATTGAATCTTCATTTTGAAACTATTGTTTGTAATGTAAAGGATATCATTTCGTTATTATATCTAATTAAATAAATGTATGTATCTTGGTTTAAGTGCAGTAGCATATACTTATATTTATTTTTTGTAAGCTTTTTGTATTTTGTTTTGGCAAATAAAATTCATTCATTCATTCATTCAATTAATGTTCAGTAACATTTTCACCTAAAATTGAAAATAAGCTTTAAATTCGAGAAAATGTGATTATTCAATTGCGAATTATTGTTGATTCTATTAAATCATTCACTATGAAGAGATAGCAGACCTCATGTGTGTCTCCAGCGTTATTGCCCTGTCACCAGCTGGCTCAAATCTTTGAATAGTAGACTTGAGATGCGCGTGAACACTAGCGTCAGGTGATCAATTTTCATAACGGCAAGGAAAGTTGTGTGAGTGCGCCACACCAGATTTTTTAGGTAGCCTAGGACAGCTGCTTGGGATGCAACTCACACTGATTAGTCATTGCAATTAGACATGTCTTCATAAGCAACTATGTGAAGTATTGTGACTAAACGTGTCTTGTCTTGTCTTGACTAACCGGTGTGTGCTCAGCCTTACAGATTCACGAGGAGCACAATTCTTGCAGAATCAGTATCTCACAATTTGCGAAAATGCATCGGGAATTACGTCACAAATCCTGCCGAATCCAGAAATTATTTACTTTCACACTTGAAGGGACAAAACGGAGTGGCCAGCCTGCTTCGACCTTGAGATGTGTGCGCATGCACTGGCTAAGGGGTGCCAACCCCCAAACCCAAACCACCCCGAAAACCTCACCCCTTTCGGTTTTGAGTGCGATAGAGATAGAGAGAGAAATTAGATTAGATTTCTTTATTTATGTATGTTGCAATATTTACTGGCTTATACACTAATTTACATTAAATGACGGTAATGCTAATAATTATTCAACGAATTTTACAAAGTATAAACAATTAATCAATGAGAATAAAGATTGAATGCAATTAGAATAACGACAATATAATAATGTGATGTAACTTCATAAATCGGCGGTCTCAACAAATAATTGTCGATTCTCTAAGAAGGATATAATATATCCTCCCCATTAACACACGACCGGGTTGTGATGGATTAGAGCTGTTGGGAATATTATAAGTCAAAGTAATGTTCAAATGAGAAACTCCACTTAGTAAGTTAAAAACTAGTTGATTTGAATCTTAGAATCATGGGATGAATGAATGAAATTAGAATGAGTAATAGTGAATACAATATTGCATCAATAATTGAAATTAGATAAATGAAACAAATGTTATAGGGTGGGATTTAATTAAAATTTCAAAAATTGATTGAGTAATATTGACAATATACAATACTAAAGAACAGAAAATCTTGATATGGGAAGATGAATATGTATTATGTAGAATGGAGATGGGATGTGGAAAATGGATGAATGAATGGGATGAAGAATGGAATGAAAGGGAGATTAGAGTATTGAATATTTGTCATTCAGTGCTCTAGGGTTGAACAGATTCAGTCATTTTCTCTATAAGATATTTTTCAAAGACAGGATGAAGCCCGCTCTGTTCTCAATGCATCTAATAGAGTTGTGAAGTTTGAGAGAGAGAGAGAGAGAGAGAGAGAGAGAGAGAGAGAGAGAGAGAGAGAGAGAGAGAGATTGATTGATTGATTGAGTACTTTATTTATGTAGATTACAATATATACTGGCTTATACACTTATATACAATAGCTTACAATACAGCAAAATTATAGATGAATTTACATAATGTAGACAAAGAAAATAATTATTGAACTGTATATGATATGAAAAAGCAATTTGTAATATATTAACTATAGATAATTATATTGTTATGCATCTACATAAATTGGCGGAGCTTTGGACATATCAATGTCCATTCTTCGGAAAGAATATTCAAAATATCCTCCCCACTAACTCTCTACCAAAAGAGAGAGGGTGTGTGTGTGCGGGAGAGGTTAGTATACTGTTGTCAATACTTGTAGGATTTTTCGTGCATGATAAACAAAATGAATAAATGGATCAACCATTTATAATTAAAAATTAATGGTGATTCATGAAATTGAAGTTAAGTACCCTTAATGCTCCAGGAAAATTGAAACATCACCTTCAAACATCTTGGCAAACATCATGGGCAAATTTTCCTCAGTTACTGTTTATGAAACACTTCGGATTGATTGAACGATTCAAGTGCTCTGCAATGTGATTAATGAGAATATAAAATAATTGAGAAAATATCATGTTTCTCAGAATACTATCAATTCAAAAACAAAACAAAATACATTTTCGCCACACTGCACAGAAAGCAGCTGTTTTCCAGTCCCTACGTAGATCTGAAAGACATTGTTTGCAGACGACTCTCGTCTGACGTCAGAACAGGTTTCTTTCCGGCCTAGACCGGAAAGAGTACCCTTTCCAGCCACTAACATGGAACTAAGAAAGGTGATCCAAAAAACAGCTGATCAAAAAACTTTTCATCATTTGTGTTCATTATTCAATAATTAAAACATTATAATAATAACATCTTATTGTCATTGAAAGAATAAAAAAGTATAAACTCAACCTCCCACGTAATTGAACATCATCAAATACAAATACTTGGACAATTTCCTGATATTCAGATTACCACAGATTTGCTAGAGCTATCACCTTCCACTTCTGATTTCGGGAGTGCTTAGTAAACAACTATTCTCATAAATATATATATTTTTTTTTTGTGTGTGGCGAAAAATAGCGTTCGCACCACGGGCAAAAATGTTTTTCCGGCTCTCAATCTTTTCTAGTCCTCGGCCTACGGCCTCGGACTTGAAAACCGATTTCGAGCCGGAAAAATATCATTTTCTGCTCTAGGTGCGAAATATACATTACCAAAAATGATGAAGCTCATAAAAAAATTAAGGAGAATGAAGAAATAGAGAAGTATTGACAATTTCTGAGCTCTTTGTTTTTCAGAATCTACTGGGTTGCCAAGTTGGAAAGTTGCAGTAATATTATGAAACACTGGTCGTATTATGTGCTCTGTCACACTCGTAACGAGTTCTAAGGGATTTGCGAGTTTGAAAGGGGGTGACTTTCGAAAAATAGTGATCCACTTTCGCAAGGGATGAATCCCCCTTAGAGTCGTAAATAAAGGGATGCTGCGAAAGAGATCAGCCAGTGCGAGAAAGAATAAAAAAGAGAGTGAGATAGATGAAGGGAGGGAGAGAGAGAGAATGAGTGGGACGGAGAGAGGGTAAGAGAGAGAGAGAGAGAAAGAGAGGAATGAAAGTGAGAAAGAGAGGGATGGAGAGAGGGAAAGATAGAGAGAGGTTGAGTAAGTGAGAAAGAGTGAGAGTGAGAAATAGTGGGACGGTAAGAGGGAAAGTAGTGAGAGGGTGAGTAAGTGAGAAAGATCGAACAAAAGAGTGGGTCGGAGAATGAGTGGGAAAGAGTGGGACGGAGAGAGAGAAA